>NW_026116748.1:0-13539 GCF_001640805.2 Lates calcarifer
AGGAGGACGGCCGGTCCTCGCCATACTACGCCAGAAAAGGCCGTCCGCAGTCAGGGATATTATGATGCCGGTAAGAGATGTAATTACTGCAAAGGCAGAGGACACTGGAAAAATGAGTGCCCTGCGAAGGCTGGATCTAAAGGCGGGTTTAGTAATGCGAAGGTTAAGCCGGTGGCACTTGCTGCTCCAGTCAGGTATAGCAGTCCGGTTGAGTCGCCCTGGTAGTATTTCCTCTCGTGTCATCTCTCCCTGTTCCGTTTCTCTCTCTCCTTTTCCTTCTGATACACAGGTAAATTGCAGTGAATTGCAGCCCTGGCACCGGGATTTCTCAGCGTTTGTGTCCGATGGCCATGTGTCACTGGTGGGAGTGATGATAAGGTACCGGTAAAAATCTTTGAGAGATACGGGCTTTCGATTCTTTCATTGTTAGCACTGTCCTGCCTTTTTCCCACTGCACTGATACCGGTGATTACATCCTAATGCGGGGAATGGGCTAAATGTATTACCTGTTCCTGTGCATAAACTGGAGTTGGACTGTGGGTTGGTCCGGGCGAAGTTGTGATGGGCGTACGTCCCGCGCGCTGCCAATTCCAGGCGTGGATATTATTCTGGGCAATGATCTAGCTGGTATCCGGTGTGGGCCGATGGTCCGCCGCCTCCTGTAGTAACATCCTCTCCTTCTGTTGCAGAGAAACCCGACGAAAGTGCGCAGTCTTTCCCTAGTGTCTTTACAGCTTGTGCGGTGACTCGAGCTATGCGCAGCCGGGAGGCAGAGCCGGAGGCTGAGCAAAGTGACACAGAGGGGAATGAAGCTCCCTCCGTGTCTATACCCGACTCACTCCTGTCCGTTTCTCGTAGTGACCTGGCACAGGAGCAAAGTTCTGATTTATCGCTTAGAGAGCTGTTCCATATGGTGCTGCCTGGTGCTAAGGGGAAGAGTGCCGCCAGGGGTTACTTCCTGCAGGATCAGTTGTTGGTGAGGAAAATGGGTGCCTCATGGAGATTGTTTTGTTGGTAACCCTGTCTTTCAAATTGTTGTTCCAGAGAAATTCCGGGAAGAGGTGCTGAGGACCGCCCACAATCAGTCGGGGCACTTGGGGGTCCGTAAGACATATAATTATATCCTCAAGTATTTTTTTTGGCCTCGGTTGAAGAAAGATGTGTCCAGATATATTAGAACATGTCACACATGTCAGTTGACGGGGAAGCCCAATCAGACTGTTAAGCCAGTTCCATTGATCCCCATACCAGCCATGACGCAGCCGTTTGAACACTTGATAATAGATTGTGTCGGGCCTCTGCCACGTTCCAGGTCTGGTAGTAGCTACTTGCTTACAGTGATGTGTCAAAGCACCAGATATCCAGCTGCGTATCCTTTACGCACCATCACTGCCAAGTCTGTAGTCAGGGCACTGACACAATTTATGTCCATTTTTGGGATTCCCAAGGTGATCCAGAGTGACCAGGGCTCAAACTTCTCGTCTCACCTGTTTGCTCAGGTTCTGAGACAGCTCCGGGTGAAGCATAACCAGGCTTCAGCATACCATGCTCAGAGCCAAGGGGCGCTGGAACGATTTCACCAGACCCTTAAGTCTCTGTTGCGTGGGTATTGCGTTGAGCTGGATCAGGACTGGGAGGAGGGACTGCCCTGGCTGTTGTTAGCGGCCAGAGAAGTGGTGCAGGAAAGCACCGGATTTAGCCCCAATGACTTGGTGTTTGGGCATAGAGTCCGTGGGCCGTTGACTCTGTTGTATGACCACGTGGGACAGTCTGAACCCCCTGTAAATCTGCTTGATTTTGTTAATGGGTTCCGGCATCGGTTGTATATGGCTGGGGAGAGGGCTAAGAAGAACTTAGTCTCTGCACAGAATAAAATGAAGCAGCTCTATGATCGCCGAACGGAAAAACGGCAGTTTAGTTCTGGCGATCAGGTTCTTGCTTTGTTGCCACTGGTAACATCTCCTTTCCAGGCGAAATTTCAGGGTCCATACACAGTTTTGCGCCAGGTTTCCGAGTTAAATTATCTGTTGGAAACACCTCAGCGTAAACGTAAGACTCAGCTCTGCCATGTAAATTTATTAAAGCCTTATTTGCATCAGGGGTTGCAGTCTGGTGGGTTGGGGGACCCTGTGCAGCAGCATATTATAAGACCTGTGCTAGCGGCAGATGCGGTAGGGAGACAGCGATCTGTGGCTGAGCCATCATTAGAGGATGATGGGGTGGTTGCACCTGATGAGAGCCTGTTGACAGGCCGGCTAAACAACTCCGAATCGCTGGATAAGTTGGAGTTTTTGCTGGGGCACTTGCCCAAGGAGCGAGGCACTGAGCTGGTTGCTCTCATTCACAAGTACTTGTGTCTGTTTAATAATGTCCCAACCCGCACACACCTGATTGAACACGACATTGATGTGGGTGATGCGCAGCCTATCCGTCAGCGCTTTTACAGAGTGTCAGAGGAAAAACGGAGGGTGATGGAAAAGGAAATAAAATATATGCTCGATCACAAAATTGCAGAACCATCTTCTTCCAGCTGGGCGTCCCCTTGCCTGCTGGTGGATAAGGCAGACAAAAGCCCGAGGTTTTGTACGGACTACCGTAAGGTAAATGGGGTTACGAAGCCAGATGCATATCCACTTCCACGGATGGAAGATTGTGTGGATCAGGTGGGCTCAGCGCGTTTTGTTAGCAAATTTGATTTGCTCAAGGGTACTGGCAGGTTCCGCTGTCACTGAGAGCTAGAGAGATATCTGCCTTTATCACTCCGTTTGGTCTTTACGCATACTCTGTGATGAGTTTTGGGTTGCGTAATGCGCCAGCGACGTTCCAGCGTCTGATGAACATGGTTGTATCTGGGCTGTCCGGTTGTGCGGTGTATCTTGATGACGTAGTTGTCTATAGTGATACCTGGGAGGATCATGTCCTCCGTATTAGACAGCTGTTTGACCGACTTCGTGATGCACACTTGACAGTCAATCTGGCGAAGTGTGAGTTCGCCAAGGCGACAGTCACCTACCTTGGAAAGGTAGTGGGGCAAGGGCAGGTGCGGCCGGTGCGTGCTAAGGTAACTGCGATAGAGAAGTATCCAGTTCCTACCACTAAGAGGGAGCTTATGCGCTTCCTAGGGTTGGTGGGTTACTATCGCAGTTTCTGTAAAAACTTTTCAACCGTAGTGGCCCCTTTGACTGACTTGTTGAAAGCCGGAGTAAAATATATCTGGTCAGCTTCTTGCCAAACGGCCTTCGACAATGTTAGGTCTGTGCTTTGTTCACCTCCTGTCCTTGCAGCACCCTGTCTGAATCGCCCGTTTCAGCTGCAGGTGGATGCCAGTGACGTAGGTGCTGGTGCTGTGCTGATCCAGTTAGATGACAACAGTGTTGAGCGTCCCGTGAGCTTCTTCTCTCGGAAATTTAACTCGCATCAGTTGAATTACTCTGTGATTGAGAAGGAGACTCTGGCTCTGGTGTGGGCCTTGCCAGCATTTTGACGTCTATGTGGATTCTGGTGTTCCTCTGGTGGTCTATACTGACCATAATCCTATTGTTTTTCTCCATTCGTTACCTTGTCCCAATCGCAGACTGATGCGATGGTTTTTGTTTTTGCAATCCTATTGCTTAGATATACGTCACATCAAAGGACCTGAGAATGTTGTGGCTGACGCATTGTCCAGAGCTCCTTGCTCTTGAAAATGCTTATCATGTCTGTGGTAACCTCTGGTCTCCTGCTTTTTTTTCCCCTTCTGTCACTCTTAAATTGCTTCCCCAGGCGCCGGGGGTTGCTGGGTTGCAGTGTGGATAGTGGTGGGGTTGGCTCAGAGATTATTCCAGGTCTGGTGAGTATGGTGGTATCAAGAGGGAAAAAAAAAACAAAAACTAAGCTCAATAGTTGCAAATCTTCAGAGTTGGCAGAAATAAGGTGTATTGTTGTGGTGTAAGTATATTATTAAAAAAATGAGTTGTATTACTGTCATTAGCTATGGGTTGGTTGTTAGCCAATGTAATTGTTGGTTGTTGAGATTCCTGATAGGAACCTCTCTTTTATGGGAGGGGGTGTGACGACTCCTCCACCTGGACACTAGGTGTCCCTGTTGTTTTCCTTTTACTTCTTTCTTGCTACAGGTGTAGGGTGGAGGGTCATCAGCTGATTGAGCCACACCTGGGCCCAGTGTGTGCTCCATCTTATATTAACCCTCAGTCTGGAGTCCGATGGGGGGGCTGGGAGCTTGGAGGATGGTTCCTGGTCCTGGCCGACCGTGGTGGCAGCTGCCGTTTTCTTTTGTTAGTTTGGTTGTTCATGTGTTTGGTTATTCTCTCTTTTTTTTTGTAAAGATAAATTGCTGGTTTTCAATCTGCCAACTCGTGCCGTCTCCCTCTCTTGCCACAGTTGTCGAGCCGGGCTGTGACACTAGTTGCAAGAGCACAATATTTGAGGTGCTCACTGGGATGCTTCATGTCAGTCAGGTTTTACACATGTTTTGGCTATGCAGCGTTCTTTACAGATTTCAATTCATATGTTGTGTTTTGTTAAAAATATTCTGTGGATCATGTTAACCATGTTATTCATACATATCCAGTTCTTCAACCTGTAATAATCACTTTTTGGCCACCTGGGGGCAGTGCAACAAGCTGTAAACATAACACTACCATATAAAGGTGATATGGTGAATGTCTTGGCAAACAGTGGCTTCTTCAGGCATCAAGCAGACACACAGCGACATCAGTATTCATTTTGAGTCGTGTTTGTATCGACCTAACAAAGTTCAATATTCACTCTCCTTTTAGCTCCATTTTGGTCTCTACCTGTCCCTGAGGGAAATATCTGTCTCTTTAGTTGCTAAATACTCCACTGTGCTCATAAGTTAGCTGCTAACTTCCGTTCTGTGTTGGGCAGGTAGTGCACAGCAAGTTTTTAGAGCTTCTTTTGCTGAAAGAAAAAAGCTGCCTGCAGGGTTTGGAAACAATGAAAGCAACAACAATAAATCAAAATAGTCATAATACCTCTCCGTATTCATCACTATGTCATTCAATCTCTTGTTGATATAATAACAGCTTTAACTGCAGAACAGTGCTCTGTGTTTAAACAGTCACCACCCTCCTTGCTTTGTTTATCTAGTGATTAACTGTACGGCATTTTCATTAATGATATTTTGTGCTCATAGCATAAAATCCTAAAACAAGTCACATGCACTGTGCTGCAAGTATGTTTGCTTTTGTAATGCACGTTAACAATGAGGTAAAACACACACATACTTAAAAAAAAGTGTTTCAGAGCATCTATCTCAAACTAGAGTTTAGTAGTTTGAACTCACCCAGTTGATGAAAAAAGCTTGGATGAACTTGATAACCTCCAGTGTGACCAGGAGACTGATGGGGATCAGGTTGTTGAACAGGATGATGAAGGTGAGAAAGTTGAGGCCAAAGTTAGCCGCCCCGCCATCTGTCAGAGGACGAGTTTTGGACAGAGGGGGAGTGATACACAGGAGACTCATCAATGATGGTTCGTAAAGATCAGTTAGTTAAATGAAAATGCCCCAAAGCTACTTCCAGCCAATGATCAACATTATCCCAATCCAGAGAACGTTTTGGGCTAACGTCATGCATTAGCTGGAATTAACCATTTCTTCCACCCAACCTCATCCTCTTACAACTCAACCGATTAGCAGTCCAATTTAATGTCCCAAAGATTCAAAGTAGCGAACAGGGACAGGAGTATCTCAAATGTCATTAGTGTCACAGCAGCAGCCTTGGCATCCAGCATGATCCAGGCAATGAATTCCACAAAGCACTATGCAAAATGATGCTGGTTCCCCCGAAAGCCCCAAACAATTGGCAATGATCAATGTGTAACCCACTGACACCAAACATGAAAACAGGAGGGATGTGATTTACCTTTCCTCAGCTTGCAGGAGGTGCAAATGTTACCTTCCTCAACCCAAGCCTTGATCTTAGCATTGCGGGTTGAGAGGGAGAGCCCTTCCCCATGACCGAACGATTGCAAAACAAAAAACTGGATGGCACAAAGGAAGTGGCAGAATGGAAGCTACTGCTACAACAACACATATAGGAAGGAAACACTTTTTTTTTTTTCCAGAAGTGGGGAGGAAGACAAACGTATTGGATGCTCTCAAGACAAAGGAGGGAGATTCAGTCCATAGCACATTCTCAACCAACAAGGAGTGGAAAAGAGTGGGTGGATTATGCCAGCAGAAAAGTTTGGATGTTATTGATGATCACTACATCACCTCATTTCACTCGTTTCTAGTGGCCAGCCTGTTATGTGACATTATGCAAAATTCTGCTATCAGATTAGGGCCTGATACGGTGTTGGATCAGTCGAGAGTCATTAAAAGAAATAAAACTCAAACCAAAGCAAACCAGGACATGCACAAGTCACACAAATGCAAATGTACACCTGTTGTCTTATCTTAAGTATATGTCACTGTGAAGTAACAGCAAAAAGAATTTGAGCTGATCTAACCTTCTAACCTTCATTCTAAATGAACTTTTCATTGGTTTTATATGCTCAGTATACAACAGGGTGACAGGACCACACCTCCTAAAAGCAGAGGTGGGACAAAAAAAAACTTTTATCATGCTGTCGGTAAAGACATCAGCAGTTTACCAACAGAAGATAGTCATAATATAATAATAATAATTTCAATGTCAAAGTCAGGTTGTCACAATGTATAGGCTAAATGCCAGCAGTGGCCAGTGTCAGCACTTTGCAAAGGGTCAAAGTCAAATTAATTATTCACAAGGCATGCATAATGGCAGGCTTCTGTGACATATGAGCCCCTGTAATGTGTGGTGGGGCTAACATTGACTCTTCTGTTCCCGTCAGCATTTGTCGTCGAAATGTTGGTGAGTGAGTGAAGTTGCGAAAATTTAGGAAAATAAAGTGGTGTCAGTAAATGGGATGTTTAAGATTTGACAATCTCCCCACCTCTCTCTTTTGTCACAGGTTGGATAATATGCACTGGACAGAGCCTCAACAAACTCCTTATGGAAGTACAGTCAGTCTCAAGATGGACGCCTGCTTTATGACTTACACTGCCAGTGTAATATAGGGTCTTTTAGGTGTGGGTTTTAATGCCACTGAGGACAATGTCAAAACCCTTACAAAACCAATAGGAGCCAATGCAACATCTGATGTTAAAGGGACAGTGTAAGTCATAATGCAGCCTTAAATTGACCAGGGCACAACCTCTCCTACACAGGCCTATCAGGGTACAGAGTAATGGCCAGAGTGTCACGATAATCACTTTGCATACCAGGTTCAGAACTTCATCACGTGAGACAGAAACTGAGCAGCCCGTATTTATTTTTGTATTGTGCTAATGTCTGTAATAATAGCTTAAAACAGAGTCACTTTCTATAATGGCTTGAGAATACATGTAAACCCTAAACAGGTTTTCACCTCTCCCCCTCCCTCCCCTCTCGTCTGTCCTTTGAAATTCCACACAAGGAACAAAAGGCGGCGGAGGCATTTAGAAAATGTCAGCTCTTGCCCCTTGGGTTGCACCACATGTTTTGTTCAAGCAATAAACACATATAAGCCCCCCGCTATGAAAAGCTTCCTGAGTACAACCTCATATCCCTTGCAGTCAAAGTAAATACTGCTATTCATTTCTTATAAAGAATGAGCGGGGTAAAAAAATAAGATGAGGGTCTGAAGCTTGGGAACTGCAAAGCGTTTAACGTGGCACAAAAAAATGGAGGAAAAGTGAGACACTGTTTGCATCAAGCACTGAAAATAACTAGACGAAGGTATAAGAGAGCTGGAGGGGAAAAACCTATTGTTGGATCCCTGGTATGTGCTTGTCCATGGCATGGGCCCATACAAAGTAGGGCAACCATATAGGGGGGCGAGGGTAGGGGGCTTCATTTGCTTAGCAAAGGCAGAGCTTCAGTAAGGGGTTAGTAAGGGAGGGTCATTCACGGGATGGCCAAGGCTTTTAAATGGTTGTTACCTGGAGCTGTTAAAAAACGACAACAAAGAAAACAACAAAATCAAACAGAACATTAGAAAGGAACAAAAAAGTACAGCAGCGCAGTGATATTCAACCATTTCTTTTTTTCACTCATTCACAACACATCTATGCATGTCACAGCTGTCTTTTCTCAGTTAACAGGGAATTCACTTATTCCCACATTGCCACATATTTCACTTGTAGTGCGAAACATAGTTTAACTGAGGCAACATAAAAATGACACAACACATACCAGCATTTAGAACTTAAAATGACAAAGAAATAAGCTGATATGGACAAGTGAGACAAAATATGCGGAATAAGAGGTGCAGCGTGGACTATTGGGACTCTTACAGTTGAGATCCATGTACCAGGCATCATTGCCGTACTGGTACTTCCAGATGGTTTGGCCGATGGAGCAGACCAGCGAGATGGCCAACAGGCAGCCAAACAGCACAAGGATCTGAAAGTTGGTAATGCGCTCCACGTTGGAGAGTTTCAAAGGAGGCCGAGTAGAATTCTGGGTAAACACATGACAAGACAGTTGTGGTTTTAAAAAATGGAGAAGTATGGCTCGTGGTGTTGTTCTGTTTCTGTGGCCTCAAAACGATGATACAACAAAACATGTTCAAATAGACTGAAAAAACATCCTCATATATCTAAACCCTTATAACACTCTATATTTAAACTCTGGTGACATACTGTGCATACAGACACGCAAAGCCTGTCACATTAAAAAAACCTAATGTTATTTGTTGGTTAAACAAATTTAGCTACATAAAAATGTTTTAAATAAAGTAGCACCAGTTTACCAGACTGAGCTTTTTCTTCAGTTAACTTGTTTATATAACTGCATATACAGTAATACCCTCCAAATACAATACAAACATGCTTTACCTGCATGAGTTTTTGTGTCATGGCCAGTGTAGACCACCACGCCATGGACCCACTGGGTGTTCCTCAGCTGGGCTCCTCTCAGTAAGATCTGGTCAGGACCCAGTGGTACTGTGCTGTAGTGAGAAACATCACTGGCATGAGTATATTTGAACAT
Organism: Lates calcarifer; assembly: GCF_001640805.2. Classification (NCBI taxonomy): domain Eukaryota; kingdom Metazoa; phylum Chordata; class Actinopteri; family Centropomidae; genus Lates; species Lates calcarifer. The sequence continues at coordinate 9,018 of NW_026116748.1, forward strand.
GTGTCACAACAGAATGATAATTAAGATTGACAATGTGTCTTAGAAGACAATGAAGTTATTGTTGTCCTTGATCAACAGTGATGGCTGACGCCTTTACAATTTTTACAACCAATATATTGACTTTTCATAAAATCAACTTATTACAAGCTTTCCATTATCAACTTTAACCCCTAAACCTGATTCCTTGTTGATAAATATGCCAATACAACAGTAGCCAATAATTAACAACACTAAGCAATCTATCCTGACATTACATAACAATACAAACTAGTTCATTAGCATTTTGTGAAGCTGCGACAGACTATGAGACAAAAAGCCAAAGGATAGCTCCTGGTAACAATGTTTTATTCAGGAGAGCTTTATTGTCCTACACTCCTTGAATTAAGCTAAGAGGAGGCAATACAGCACACAGTATAATGCATTTATCTAACAATGGCAAAGCCTCCAAACAAATTCATAATTAAATATCACTGAAGCAGGTGTTTTCATTTATTCAGCAGAAAGATTAAATAATCCCTAAACCCTCATAATGCACTGACACTGGCTCTGCTCTTAGCTAATGGGCTATTGAGTTCCTAAGAGGGGCAGAGAGCCAGCAATGGAGCTCTGCAACGCAGCCCACCTGTGTCCATCCAGACGGATGTTCCCAACAAACTCGTACAGATGGCGGTTTGGGCTCTCACACTCCATCCGCCCCAGAGAGACGCATCAGGCTGTCAATGTCCTTTATGTCTGCAGTCAACTGGAGACCCTGTTGGTGTAGTCACAGCAGCATTACAGTGATGTTTTTATTTCTCAGTTTGTGTTGTAAACTTTCGGAAGATTCCTCTTTGTTCTCATTGTATGAACAATAAAGAATAAAAAAAAAATCACCTGTCTGATTTTAAGGTTTGTTTCTCCATCCAAGTTAGATGTTTCAATGTAGCACATACCCTGTGGTTCACTGTTGTGAAGGGAAAAGGATACAGACACTTGGAATAGTAATATAATATCACAAAAGTAAAACACTTTTTACTCACATATCACATTATGTGAGCAAAAGTTCATTATTTTATATGATTACAATTTTATATAGTACAGCACTAAAACAGAGATTACTGATTATTTCTCCATAATCATTTTAAACTTTAATGTAATGTCAAATCTATTTCAATTATTTCTGAGCCAAATCTGATAGGGAAAGGGTCTACAACAGAACAATAGCTAAAAAGGCTGCAAACAAAGATGCTGTATGCCAGCCTTAAAGCCACTCAGGAGCATAAAACTACATTTAAGTTTTACTGAGTGGAAGTTGCCCAGTTAATGTACAGTGCATTTCCCGAGGGCAGACATGCCATCTTTGTTTGCTGCTACCCCAGAGCTTAACTGTCTTTCAAAAAAAGCTAAAATATACTGCAAAGGGACAGAGGGTGGGGAGAGAGAGAAAACACCAAAGTGGGGTGATATGGGCAAGCAGGCATGTCGAGCACAACAAACAGAGCAGACAAATGGGCCTCTGACAGACTCTGGGCACAGGGACAGAGAGTTAGAGCATGCCGGTGCTTAAGGTGAGCTGGGTCGCTGGTTAGCTACTCTTTTAATAGAGTGATTTATTCAAACCAAAAGCTGGTCCAAACACACGCGGGGTGGAAGGGAAAATCAAAAAGAGATTCGGACACTGAAGCCCAACCACAATCAATGAGAGGTTTGGAATCTGCTACTGTTAACCACTGAATGAGACGAAGTGAGCAGAAGTCTGCTGCGATGGCCAGGAGACAGAATAATACTGTTCAATACTGATTGTGAATCACTCAACTACACTTAGGCTCGTTCAAATGGCTGTAACATGTTGTGGAAAGTTAACTAAACTAAGTCCAAGATGGTTTTCACCTTTTCATCTTGGGATGTGACTGCATGCAAACTGTCACATCAAATAAAATCGTGGCATTCAGGGTGCCATACAAGCCATGCAAGGGCAGAGATATGGAAAATATATTCACATCCAAAAACAAAAAGTATCTCAGAGAAGGAGCATGTGCTCCTGTGCTGTAATACTTGATGTCTCCATTCACTCTTAGCGGTGTTAGAGGTTTCAGCCTCAACAACATCAGCCTCAGCAACATTGAAAATCATCTACTGTACATGTTATGTTATGAAACAAAACACAACATGATAAAATGATTGTACAAATGGCCAATATTATGGCTGCCAAACCACAATGTAGAGGAAAAGTAGAAAAAAGGGAAGGAACATGGTTTTTATTGACTGTGGAACTTTGATATCTGGTTGTTGCCAGAATAATCATAGACTCCTTCCTTCCTCAGGTGGAAAATAAAACATTTCTCATTGGCATCAGGAGTGATGGAAGAGCTACAATGTCTCGTTCCAGTTGGTACACACAGCCCCTATCTCTCCCACCGCTGTTTCGTTGGTATTGTTGCTGGTTTCCTGACCTGGACGACAGAATGACGAGGTCAGCCGGGAGGTGATCCCCATTTGCAGCTCTGACTACTTCCCCAACAGCCACCTGATATTACCAACCACACACCAGCAGGGGGCAAGAGAGAGGAGGTGTGGCAGTTGTTCGCACAGGGGCAGAGAGAGGGAGGAGAGGATGAGAAAAGGAAAAAAAAAAGGGAGAGGGATGGACAGGGTAAAAGAAATAAAACACAACGGACAGACAAACAAACAGCAAACACATAAGGGGAGAGAGACAAGTGTTTCAGTTCCAGGGAGATGAGAAGAGCACAATGATCAGTCCTGTATGACCAGAGGGTATCTGTTCTCCTTTTCACAAAACCATTTTGGAAAATCATACTGTAGTGAAATTGCTGGTGAACAATAATAATTATTATTATCATTAGAAATTGTAAAGTGGGATGTGGAAGGTCGTGATTGAATGGAAAGACAGAGAAAGATTTTTTTTAACACAATCAAAAACTTTTCCAGTCTGCATTTTTTGAGAAATATGAAACCAATTTGGACTAAGTTTGAATTAAAAAAAAATTAAAATTGGGACAGAGAACCATTCTAGGCCACAAAGTCCCTGCTACAACAGGCCCAAATGGTTTGTGAAAAGGTGAAGGAGGTAGGTAGGTTCATGTTGACATGATTGGTCAGTTCTAATCCAAAAATCACATTACCACTGCCCCACCTAGAGAAATGATGGGTGTTACATTAAGATCCATAGCATCCTTTTCCTGGACTCTTAAAGTTTTGTATTTCTCAACAAAAATGCAAATTCTGATTTTCAAATGCAGGATTTTTCAGCCACTTTGACAACAGCCCTATTTATCATCTAGCCATCATTTCTTTAGGGAGAGCTGAGAGAGAGCAAGAAGGAAGAAGGAAGAAAAGAAGAGGAGAAGTTCCCCCACAGTCTGGCAGCAGGGTGGACTCCTATACCTGGATGATAAAATGACAGCATCCGCAGGAACGAAATCACTGCCATTTACTCTAATAATATCGCCCACTTCAACCTGTGAAAATAAACTGTTTACTGCTGTGCACTGCCTATAAAACAGCATAAAAGAAAACATGAGTTCAACATCAGGAGTAAAAATGTGCAGCTGGAAAGAAAAAAGGTAAGTACAGTTAAGGCAGTGCACATTTTTACAATACTGATGAGAAAACACACTGAAGAAACAGCTGGGGTCTTTTTTCCATTACTGCTGAACATGCAACCACTCAGCATATACCATAATTCACCAACTTCAGTACAAAAGAATTTATTTATTAACATCATTTAATCCTAAAAACTGGTAAGAAATGAGCTATGTCTTTCAAGCATTTCATAAAATAACATGCTTGCATGTTTTGCAGCACGTGAATGGTTAGCTGCATTGCCACTTAATTAAATGTCTATTTTTTTAGCCACTGATGTTGTCCAATAAAAAAAAGCTAACAGTTAAAAAATGTGATCAGGCAATAAACACAAAAAGTATCAGTAGCATAAAAATGTTGATTCACTACATAATTAAAGATCAAAAGATAATGTCATTATAATTATTTTTTTCACAAAGACAATGATGGCAAGCTAAGTAGGTTTGAGTAGGTAGGATGTGTTCAGGTTTAATATGTCAATCACATCACAGTTGCCATTTATGTGAGACCTGAGGTGATTATAATTATGAGAAAACAGGGGTAAGTCTGTGAAAACTCAAACATTTTGTTCCACACATTGTAAAAGAAAATCTATTACAGCTGAGGAAAACAGGATTATATAAAATACATGAACCACAGCAAAACAACTTTGTTCCCAAAACCATGAAGACCGGCCTCATTATAAATAATTATGATCTAGATATTTGGCAGAATTTAAACATAAAAAACAAGTTACTCATTTTGGCCTCATTCACGCTGTCCTGAAAGAGTTACTAAATAGAAATCTGGGAGAGAAGCCGCTTTTACAATATGTATGATGAAGATGTAAAAAGTATTCATTATTTAAAACCTCGGCTTTTTAGAGAAGATTTTGATGTGTATAAAGAGGAGGGACATTCACATCAGCAGCAGCAGCAAAGTAACAGTGATATTCTTCCTG
>NW_026116749.1:0-28429 GCF_001640805.2 Lates calcarifer
CCCGATTTTAACTCCTCCCTCTCCTCTTTGCCCTTGGGTGGGCTGGGGTCTTCAGTGCTCCCCCGGACTTGCATGGCCTCTACAAGCATTTCCACAGTCCCCACCTCTACCGGCCGTGACGGTCACCCATCCAGAGCAGCCAGTGTTTGCCCGTTGGCAGGGTCAAGAGCGCAGGGAGGACGAGAGAGGACGACCAAGGACCTTCTGCACCACGGCACCCGACACAGCTTTACCGTCCATGTAACACCTCCCCCCGTCCGGCCTGCTGTGAACCAGCCACCCATGGAAATTCTCAAGGTAAGCCTTCCAACAGTCTGGTACACCTGTATTAGTGACAACTGATGTGAAAGGTAACAATGCTCCGTAGGCAACATAGTGGTGGATGTTCTTGTGTGGATTCTTGAGTTTTCCCGGCCCTTGTTTTGGAAAGTGGATTATATGTAACTCTTCCATTTCTTTAAATCACATTCAAATTGATCATGGACTTTGGCTTCAGAAATTCCTACATCTGTGTCAGTTGAGAGACAAATACAGTTCTCTGAGAGTGCACTGTGTTAAATCCACAGGGGGGATTATCTCTTGATAGAATTCCTGTTTCCAGACATTTGCATTCTACTCATTTAATCCTATTTGCTCCACTACACTGACATATTTTCATTCATTTGATTCCTGCTATGAACCGAATGCCCCTTAATGCATGGGAATAAATTAGAAATTAGATTAGAAACTGTTTTTGCAATATATCTCAGAAATAACTCTTACATATTAATAATTATGTCTTTTAGATAATTAAGATTAATGTACAACTGCATAATTATTGCATTTTGACGTCATTAAAGATCAGGACCAGGTATCAGTGTTCACCCTCTAAGGAATTTTAAATGGCTATGCAAGAAAATTCCAACGGTCACACAATTGATATATAGTTTTCTGTGTTGGATTTATTGATTTTCTATCCCTACAAGTAAAAAAAAAAAAAAAAAAAAGAATTTCTGTCAATTATCACAGATTTATATGCATGTGATATCATTACATCCAATATGTTCTGCAAGATGAGTGTAACATTTCTGCCATTGGGTAACAGAGACATTCTTTTAAGGTTATGAATGACATCACTTGTCGCACTATACACTTCACATTATTTCAGCATGAAAATCAAATCCTGCCACAGTGTCTTTTGGCACGTGGCTCTCTATTTTCACGTGGCTTTGCGTGTCTGTGCAAAACAGAAAATTATTTTATTGTTGTTCGGTTTTGCTAATGGGCTGGAAAACATACTAGTTTTCTTCTGAAAGTTGTTCTAAAGGATGGTTGTGCCAATGATAGAACAGGAAAACTGTGGAGAAACTTTTTCTTACACTATCTTTTTCACAGAATTCAGACAATGCCAGTTTCCTGGGTGAGCACTTTATGACTGTTTGAACCTAACCTGTCTGTGGATTATCAGAGACCCCCCTAAAACCGTGCATGCGAGACAAAATTAGCTTAGAAGTACCAGGCAGAGCTGCTGGACCATGAAAGTGAAAACATAAAGCTCAGAGGAGGTTGTCCAAAAGGGGAGGGGGACCTTTAATTAGCCAGGTTACCTCCGACCTTGGTCAGAATCAAGCAAAGGGAGAGAGTTTTATGTTACACTTAATTCAGAGGTTAGCAATAAATAATTATAATTAGATTCTGAGTTGAGATCATTTAAGGAAGAAACTATAACTATAATTGATACACTGCAAGATAATCTTAATCAGTGCTAGACACAGTGGGCCCCCTTTTTTAACCAACTGTCATAATTTTGATGCTTTGGGGGATGTAAACAGAGTGCGAAGTAAAAACATGCAACACAGAACCCTCTTGCTGTGAGGTGACAGTGCTAACCACTGCACCTCTGTACCACCCGTGGTCACTACAATTGACAGCTATTAAAAAGCTGTTTTTTTTTGTATATGCATAGGTTTTGACATCAGCCACCACGTTGGACAGTAGAGTGTTGCTCCATACACTTCCACCCACTGGCCAGTCAATGTAAGTCTAGCACAAAGCAACTCAGGAATATCTGGCCAATCCTTCAATAGAAGGAGAAAGTACAATTAATCATCCGTCTAGATATATTGACAGGTCCTGATTGCCCATGTTGCCCATATTCTCAGGCAAGGTCTGGAGTTACAGAGTGCCTGGAGTTGTGACTCCAAGGAGAAAGATTTTTGGTGCAAATTCAAGCACCTTAATTGCCTCCATGAGCTGTGAGTGACAGCCACTGCAACAGCCCCAACCGCTGACTGTGTTAATAAGCTAGCCAACTAAAATAACTAACTTGTTTTTTAACATTGTTTTTGGAACACTGGTTTGTGGCCATCCCTTCCACCTGATGCAGTGTCTTTGCTTCATGTTTCTCCATCTGCCATGCCCATCAGCTCTCCAGTGCTTCCCTGGGGAGACCCACCTTACTGTTAAAAAATCTCTGATCTAAATTAATAAAAAAAAAATCTGTCTCACCAGTAAAACATAGAATGTTTGTTCAAACTAAAGCCACAGTAGCAATCACACCTGCCATTCTCTCCCTTTTTTGTACATCCTAGTTCCTAGCAGAAAGAAACTCTTAGTTCAGAAAACTAATCTGTGTAGTTTTAATGTATTTCTGTATCTTTACGCTTTTTGAAAAAAGTTTTTATTTTTTATTGGTTGTATTTTTTTCAGTGTTGTTGACCTTGACAAGATTTAACTAAGCACTTATCTTAAGACCCTTCAGAAATGACTATTTCAGTCTAATGACTTCTTGACCCAGTGTAATCTATAAGCAACATGTAGAACTACCAGCAAATGTGAATTCTTGCCATTTGACTGAGATTCAGCTGTTGTGCTGTTATCACATGGTGTTATAAAGGTCCCCTGCAGACACATTTTGAGACGTCTATTATAATGGAGAATGCAATATTTTGTCCAATATTGTGTTAGGGTTAGGGTTAACCCTAACTATTGGGAAGATCCTTTGAAACCCATATCCTCAAGTGAAACTGTACTATACAGACAAAGGCAAATGTATATGCAAACTAACAACAGAAAAGCATGTTATTTAATTCACTCACATAAAGAAATGACATAATACATGTACTTAAGTAAAACACCAAGAACTGTCACAGACATATGATAACATGAGCAAATAAACTTAAAACACAAAGTTATTTGTTGAGGCTAAGTCCCTTATACAATGGGACCTTTTTGTGCTTCCACAGCACAAAACAGCTAAGAAAGTTTCTTGCCTGTGTACTGCAACTGTTCTCCAAGGGGCTGAGTTGTGCGCACATCCGTGCTGTCTTAGATGTTATCAGCGTTGTTATAGAACAATGATAGTAGAGCTTTACCAGTGGCAGTGACCTTAGCACTAGATGGAAAAAAAAAAATCCTAAATTGTGTTTCAGACCGAAACAGCCAAGAGCTGTTTCATGAAAATTTAGAATTAACACAGAAAATCAGTGATAAATAGACCTTTTTCATGCCAGACATTTTGACACGAAAAGCATGCATCCCAGTAAACCATGACTGAGTGAGTGAGCACAATGGGGACTAGACCGAGCTCACCTAACTGGAATGCACATATAATGTTGTTGATTTGTGCTTCTCCTTGTCTGACATGCAAACGTGCTTGCTGTGAAAAAGCTCTATTGACAAATTAATTTCACATCAGTCATTGTTGTGCCCTTACCTCTCTTCACTTACATGATTGTATTATTTTAAATCTTCTTACAAACCCACCTCACATTTTAAGAGCCCCAACTTGATGTTCTCCTGTGCTGTCATATCTCCCATGTTTAGAACAAGTCTTAAAATCTAGTAATTTAAAACATAAATCTATGTAATTTAGAATTATTGCTGTTTCCAAACACTTGAAGGTGCTAAAGGTGCATGTAAGTTTGTTATTGCTACATAGCCAATGTTAGCATTAACAGCCGTTTACTCAGTCATTGTTATGTTTACAAGACAAGAGGTTTTAAAATGCCCTCTGGGTACCCCTACTTCTTTATCCTCTCATGTTGGACTGAGGGCAGACTGGATGCTACAGTGACTCATTATCTGATCATAGTATTACAACACGGAAGGGGACAGGGATAGGTGGTTAGCATGCTAACTCCAATAAAAGAAAAGAAGTGGTAGAAGTAGAGGCAAAACAAGAATTAGCATTGGCGTTACTTTCCACTGCCATTATTTATGTCAGAAAATAGTTCATGAAAACATGTGTGAAGTCGGTAAACCATTTATTATTGCAAAGTGGAGTTAGACTGTTTCACAGTTTTCTATTAGTTTTATTCTCAAGATTGGGAAGCACTGAAGCCACCACTGAACATAACCCCGCCCCTAAAACCGTTACAAATAGAAGAGCTGCATTAGCATTGATGCTGCATTAGCATTGATGCTTCTCCCGGTCGGCTGCAAGTTATTGTAGTTTTTGTCTTCCCTGCATCTGGCAAGACAGTGTGTTAACTGTGTGTTAACTGTCACTGTGCTGCACTGTTCGAGTGGGCGTAGCTTCAGCACCTTCAGTGGACATGCCCCCCAGTGTTACTAACTCAGAACACATTACTATTACTGCTTTACATGGACTTTAATGTTTTGGTTCACCACTCTCATTTTAAGTGTCTATGGATAACACAACTTTCTAATTCAAGCATTTCAGTGAATATGCATGTACTAAAACTATTATCATATTTTAGTTTTAGAAACACTTTTTACTGTCTTTATGGGCACTATTGTAACAGCAGCAATATGTACAGTAGCTGAGTAAAACGGACACCTTTGACCGTTAGAGCCATGTTATACAACTGATGACAAATGTGATATGTAATCTCCTGTGGCAATGAAAGACATAGTGTATTGTTTTTGCGAACTGATCTATCCCAAAAATGTTCATCCTGAAATGGGGCTTTGAATGTATTTAGTAATGAGATCAAAGACAGTCATATATTATTTGATGGCCCCGAGAAACCCTGACTTTTAAAAACCATCAGATTCAACTCCACGTGCAGACGTTAGTGGTTTACACTGACCTTTTCCTCAAACTCCAGGCACATTGAGCTGAATAATGCTACATGTTTGTGCTCTTTGATTTTCAGGGTAGAGTCTGAGGTCTCAAACTGAGCTGAGGCTGAGCTAAGAGAGCCTTTTGTTTATTAAACTCATCAGAGTATACCTAGAGCTCTGTTCTTAATTTCTAGTAGCCAGTTGATTCTTCAAGATAACGTTTTCAAAGAGTAGACCATGTCTGCACAAGTTTCAAAATCCACCGCAAGAATTTTCCACATAGACAGATTTGTCTGTTTTGTTTTTTAGTACTGCACATTATCTTTACAGATAAAGTGTAGTACTAAAATTGTTTTGAAATATATCTTCACGGACACAGTACAGTACTAGAAGATAATACTGCACTTCATGATAGCGCTGGTCTGTATGACCTTTCTCTTGCTGCTCGTAGGGAACATAGAGTATCTTGTTTGAATCGCTTTACTGTTTAACTCTGTGGTAGCAAGCTTAGCTGATAGATTGCATAGCCCCGCACAAGGCATGATAACAAGGCTCTGTGTATTTATGTAGCTGCTAAATTAAGCTTTATTGTTTGTCAGTTAAGCAAGTGCATGTTCCTAATCCCACACAAACTCGACAATGTGCCTCGTTCTTGGAAGAGGATGTTACATTCTTGCTGATGTTACCATGTAGCCACAGGGTAAGGAGCAGAGAAGACATCTCTTTGTGTCAAGCTCCTCCTCTTGATGAAATGGTCTGTCTCTACAGTAGCTGCTATTTGCTGTAGAGAAGTGTTACTAAGGGCATTAGGCAAGAGACCGAAATCTACTTCCTTGCGGCGATGGCAGAAATCAGCACATGTAGCAGCTGTTCATCTCAAAATCCAGTTCCAGTTATCACTTTGGGCCTGTAAGTGTTCAGTGTCTTCTTTGGTGTAAATGAGTTAAGTGCCCTGTTGAATAAACATTTTGCTAAAACGTAGGCCCCTACCTGAATGGTTTAGATGTATTTTATGATATGCACAAATTTACCTTTTGCTGTAGGCCTACATCAAATGGGCAAGTGACACGAAAGAATTGATTTACCTTGGATGACTTCATGAATAAACATTGCTGGTTACAACTCAGAGGGGTATATTAGGATGGTGGGTAGCTAGAGTATATTCCTCTTGTGCTGTGCGTGCTTAGTGGGCTAGTCAGCCAATGGTAAGCCTATATTCAGGATTCACATGGTGTTGTTCAGAATTGGAGGGTGCCAGCAGATGTTTGTAGAAGATTCTGGGATTTGGTTTGGTTACCTTCAGACTGAGCCAGGCTAGCTGTTTTCCTCTTTTTCCAGTCTTTATGTTAAGCTAAGCTAACTGGCTGCTATCTGTTCGACCTTCTCATCTTTCTCAACTTTGGACGAGTAAACATTTACCAATGAAATCTGAATACCACTTTAGACTTTGTTTTAAAAAAGCCCATCATTATATCACTTATGTGGTCTGTTCACTGAAGCTAGAATAACTCTAGGAAGACCATTTTGATTGCAAGCTTTAGGTGTTTTCAGTATTCATTTGTAAATCCCTTCATACTTTACTTTTTAAATTCATATTTACTCAGTGATGCTGACAAAGGTACAGGTTTGCTTTCATTTGTACACAGTTGCAAGGCCCATGTGACCTCCACTCACATTAGAGGAAGCTAATATTAATTTTGGCAACTCTGACAAAAGTAAAACTAGTAGTTTTAATAAGTGTATCACATGTTGAGATGCTAGTATCCTCTGAGAGCCCCTGGAGACCGAGAGGCACCAAAAGTATGGACAGGTTTTTCAACATTTTGCAGAAACATTATTAGCAGTTGTTTCAAACCATGTCAAACTCCACAATTGATAGGGCTTGTGTTTTTATCTGACGTGTGGGCTGAGATGAGGTGAGCTGTAACAGAACTAAGAAAGCATCTAAACACGACAAGAACAAGAAATCTTACTGCTGCTGTATGTAACAGAACAAACACTGTATCTCCTCTTCTGTTAACTTCTTACTGTGATATTTGTAATTTTCTCACAGCAGATCTGCTCTTTATTGACATTAAGTATAAATAAACTCTTGCTAAGCACATGCTAATAACCAGATTATATAAGTCTCCTGACAGATGTCAATGGGTGAATGTAATCACTAAAGATACAGGTTAGTATGTTTTACATGTAGTTCAGTGGGACTAGCCCTATGTAGTCTGAAATATATAGCTCATTTGTTCATGATTATGTTATCTAAGCATTCCTCAAGTGAACACTGACTACACTGACTAGATCCACTGTACCAGGTTGCTTGATATGACATTTATGCAACTCCAAATGTCTTGGTGAGTTCACATTACATGCATTATTCGGGATTCAGGTTGGCTGAAAACAAACTGGAGTTGATGCCAGCTAAAAGAACCTTATTGTAATCACCCTGCCGTTTGATACACGGTTGATATTTTTGTAATAAAGACTGACATTCTGTGTGAGGTCTGTTGTGCTTGGAAATTGCTTGCATTTTTAGTGTATCTGGCCTTTTTAAAATGTCATATAATATGTCAGTGATGTCCTATAGGGTAGTGATTTCCAACCAAAGGATACTTTTTTTACTTCCAGAATTATTATGTCTTGTATGAAAACAAAATTGTAACAATATCCACTCTTGCTCTGCTTGTGACCTGATGTTGTGTCTTCTTTGGTCTTGGAGACTGCAGGCTCTGCAGTCAGTTGACAGAGATCCTCACAGACTTCGACACAGTACTGCCCCTTCTCCATGGTGAAATCACAAATGTGCACCTCCAAGTGGTCATAAAACCATCTATAACACAAGGCCAGATGTTGATTGCTTGAATGCTGACTCTTAAAAGTTGCTGGTCACACTTGAATGCATGTTACCGTGCAATCGTCCACAATGGGAACAGTCTTGAAACTTTTTGATGGCAACTTTGCAACTTCTTGATTATTGTTTTTCTGCTAATGTATGTTTGTGAACAGGTGCTTTGATAAATTAGCACTTTCAACTACACTCAAACTTAGCTTTCCCTATAAAGTGGACATTATGATGTTTTTCTTTTTGAGTATTTATCAGACTCAATGAACATTGCAGACTCAAAAGGCTTTACATTTGTAGTTTATTTTGTTTATAAAGCTATGAATACATAACCTCATATTCAGCGCAAAGCTAATCTTTTGAAGAAGTGAATTCCTGTAGCACCATCATATCAACTGAAATGATATCAATGCATGTAAGAATTTAATACTTATGATGAATAAGAGCACAAAGCTGAGTCATTAATATATGATGGTATGATGATATTTAACTTCAGAAATATCACTCTCATTAGAGATCTGATTCAAGTGGTTCTTTAGTAATTTGTGTATTTATCCATCTATTCTCTGTGCACTTGTGTTATTGACAAGCTGTTGCTTTTGCTATGATTTGAAAGCAATGCCTAGGTTGTCAGTAGCTCCTGTAGCTACTGTAGCCATGCCCTTAAATTTTAGCACACAGTAAATGTTTAGCATCCTCCTTTGAAAAAATGCCCTCAAGGGTGGCTGGTTGCCAGGGATGTAAGAAACACAGTGGAGCTGGTCGAGAGATATGAATGGATCTGTTTCTTTTCAGGGGTCAAGGAGTGACGACTATCTCTCGAAATGTTATTGGTCCTCAGGGCAGAAGTCTAAAACATGGACCCATGTGCTCTCCCTGAGAAGGTAATAAACCTCTCCCTCACAAAGAGTCTGTGAATAAAGTGGGAGCTCGGCTTGCTGTAGGGATAAATGAAATACATCCCTTGTTAATACCCCCCCCCCCCCCCCCCCCCCCCCCCCCCCCCCCAACCCAAAGGTTTGGCTGAAGGAAAAGGCCACACTGTGAAGGGGAGACAAAGAAACGCTCTACTATGAGTTTATAAAGAATGCTTTCTCTGTTTTATCATATAAGGGTCTGTCCAGCCAGGGGGCACTTCCCTTGTGTTTGTGCTCACCTCACCAACTCCTAGTGAGTTTCCAATAATCCACACAAAGACATGATGCTGGATGTCCCAGCAGCGTTACACGAGACACAGTGGTAGTTGTTTGCATTAATCAGCTGCATGACTGTTAGAACTTCATCACACGTGAAGATCCTGATAAGTAGCTTGATTCCTTGCATAAATGTTGGATTCTAGGGATAGTTTACCATTCAGCATCACAAATAAAAAAGCATAAAGTCAGATTTCAATGCATTGCATGAAAGCCGATTCACATCATCATGGAATGTAAGTCACAATACTGTAAATAATCAATGCTATAGTTTTCCTTTCAGTTGAGTGCAATTAATAATTGACAACACTGTGGCAAGTGCTCAATGGTTACATTAGGGAGCCCAAAACGGGAAAAGAATTTGGCCATGACATGTTATCCCTCTGTGGAATATTGATTACAGCCTAAAAAGCTACAATTACTGTGTTGGTGGCACAAAAGCATACACAGCTTATCCAGTGTTGCTGCAAGTTTGGAACAAACAAGTTATTATGAATAAAATGCCTTAAATAATAATTTTAAATAAACACAAAAGACTGTGGACATTGTCTCTTTTATCCTTGAATGCAACTGAAAAGTAATTAGAGTTTGTACATCTTATCAAATGGGCTTGAAAATATTTAATTGTAAGCAAAATGCTGGGACATCCAAATGATGGACAGGCTGGACAGGAAAAGTTTATGTGCTATTTAACATAAAACCTAATTTCAAGTATGTATAAACAGTTTGAACTACTGGACAAAGAGCCTGATCCTTTACTAGAAGTTCACACATTTTATTACTTATTGCCTGTGTTTTTGACCAAGACAGTGAACCATGGCAAATGGTCTGTACTTATATAGCGCTTTTCTAGTCTTTTCAACCACTCAAAGCACTTTACACTACAGATCACATTCACCCCATTCACACACATTCATACAGGACATATTTTATATATAATGTGCTTTCTAAACACACATTCTCACACCGATGTGACACACACACATCGGAGGCAATTTGGGGTTCAGTATCTTGCCCAAGATACCCTTGCATGCAGACTGGAGGAGCCGGGAATCGAACCACCGACCTTCTGATTGGTGGGCGACTGCTCTACCTCCCACAGCCGCCCCAATGGTGTGCTCAGTCACCCTGGAGAAGACTGCCAACTACATGTTTGGTTTATTCTTGGCTTTCCCCTTTATTCATATATTACTCACAAACGTGATACATTCTACCAGCTAAAACCCAAACTTACTGAGATTGAGAATTTCTTATTTTAGGACAAGAGAATATACACTGAAAGAGAAAGGTCCTGCTATTATATACAAGTGCGTTGTCTTGGGTCTTCTTCTCAAAAAGGGGTTACTACATATGAGAGACCACTTCATGACATTAAGGTTGTGACTCAAGGCCAGTTGTTGATGTTGCCCGTCTTTGCTGCCCCTGCTCTGTTTTTTTTCTCCTCCAAATAATACAGCAAGTTAAAGGTCTGTGGTTTTGCGAAACTGGTGCAATCTTTTGATTTTATGCTCTAAATATTTATGTTCTGGCACATCACTTACTTTAGAATGAAGCAAATGGAAATGAAAAATCCTTAAAATATCACAATTCTTGGTGGCTGAACACAGTGCTCATTCAGGGTTTCTTCCCTCAGACATCTTAGGATTTAAATGAACTAAATACACTGAACAGGTGATAAATCTGTCTCTGAGTCTGTCTGTATAAATGTAGGCAAGAGAAAGCAAAATTTCTGTCAGATTTACCATTGGTTTCAAAAGCTCTTTTTGTGATTGAAGCTACAGTGTAAACATATGTGGAATTATTGCCAGCAGGGAACCATCAATATGCACCATGGCCTAATTCTCTTATTCTTACGGTATATGCATTATCTTCTATACATATTAGGGACAAAATGGATGACCAAATTATTGTTCCATTCAGTTCCCCTCTTTTCTTCTTCACACTGGACTATCAAACTTGTCATATTCTCCCAAGCTGATTCAATTTACAGCACCATACTGCATATTAATTTATAGAAATTCCTCCTCCTCCTCCAGGCTGTGCATCTTACGCTAATTTTAAAAGGAACCATATGATTAAATGGGTTATCTCCTCACCCCACTTCCACCAAATCAGCTCCAGCATGCATTCCTGACTACAAAATTTTTAAAAAGTCAATCACCACACCCTCTGGGCCCCTTGCAGTGCACCATTGACTGTGCTTGGCGCCGTGATCAACTGATTCACAAAAATAAAGTCTATAAAAAGCTGTGGAGCAGATATACTCCTCTTGACTGCTGTGCTATCATTATTGATATCAAATGATTTCTAGTACAAAGATAGCTGACCTTGGCTGGACAAAGCCATATGTGAATATTTAAATTTAATATGTTTCCCTGAGCCCTTGAGCCTGAAAATACTTTCACGTCTTTACCCTGCAACAGTGTGACTGCAAAACAATTGACGGCTAAATGTAATTAACCTCTAAAAATCCCAAAAATGGGTGGATTAGTAAACACACCATACATTGGCTTTTCATATGGCTAGTTAGTAGCAAAACAGTGGTATCAGTTGTGCTCCTAGTGCTCAGAACAAATAATGTTTTATACTAGATGAGCATAACTAAAGATTAAACGTTAGTTGGCCTTCAGCAAGCTTCATTTCGCA
The DNA here is from genome assembly GCF_001640805.2 of Lates calcarifer. Taxonomy (NCBI): domain Eukaryota; kingdom Metazoa; phylum Chordata; class Actinopteri; family Centropomidae; genus Lates; species Lates calcarifer. Next base: position 11,683 of record NW_026116749.1, read on the forward strand.
GACTACTGGCCAACCAGTAGAAAGACTCCTTTGTGAGCTGGAGGTGGTGACGTCAAATGGGCTCTATAAAGACATAAATTCATAGTTAAGCTGGAACAACACAGCAGTGGGAGGATGAGTCTGAGTGTCCTCCTCCATTTCTTAACTTGCATAACTAATGAGCCTCAAGCCCTGGATAAATTGAGCGGGACTAGTGTCCCCTCTCAGATTTGCACAAACTAGCTTGCTGTCTTCATTGTAGGCTAACAAGACAAAGGGATTAATTACTGTATGTAGATTATTTTTTATCAATTACCACTCAAATAACATGTTGGAGATGCTTGAATACAGCCACTATCAGGTGAGATGAGTTGATTTTTCATTCCATACATTATTCCAGAAAAAAAAGATGATCCTGGTCAAAACAGCATTTATTTATTTATGTACCTTTACATACTGTGTCATTATCTCTGCTAAACCATTATGTACACCAGTTTGCAGCTGTTGATACTATGAGAACTACACAGGAACAGAAAAGCTTATGGATGCAAAACTTATTTAGTTCAAAGACCATGTGACAAAACTGACATGTTCTATAGTGTCCCCTTTGTGGAAGGGAGAGTTTTAGACTCCGCTAAATAAAATTAGCCAGTCTCGGGGCAAACGATGGTATTAAAATCTGCATTGTACATTTGAGATCATTGCTGCTGTAATTTGAAGATATAATAATAATAATAATAATAATAATAATAGTAATATAGTACCTTGAATTTATATAGCACCTTTCACAAGACCCAAGGACGCTTTACAGACACAATGTGCAAACATCTGAAATGTTATTGGAAAAGAAAGAATTTTTTGAACACAACTTGTATGCGTTGCAGTCAGGTTTCAAAAGGCAGCTTAATGCTAATGATGATGATGTTTTTTTTTCTTTTATGAATTAGCTATTGTTTGTGATCTTTGCCTTCTAATCTACTATACAAGACAACAAGTATATCTATGTATATATATGTGTGTGTGTGAGTGTGTGTGCGTGTGTGTGTCATATACCAGACTTGATAAAAGAATGAAAATGATGAAATCTTATGTTCTATTCAAATGTTCATGGCTTGCTTATGTAGGTGCAGTCCCACCTGGAGAATCCCACCAAGTACCACATCCAGCATACTCAGAGGCAGCAGGTGAGGCAGTATCTGTCCACCACCCTGGGTGGTAAAGCTGGCAACCAGTGCCCCAGCCAGCCCCCTGAGCACGGCATGCCGCCTGGGCCCGCCAGCAGCGCCCCCAACAGTCCCATGGCCCTGCTCACCCTCAGCTCTAACTGTGAAAAAGAAGTATGCCTGATTTCATTAGATTCAGAAATATAAATGGATAAACTGCTACAACAGATATTATTACTCATGAAATGTGATTTTATGTTGTACAGATGGATGATGTCATTGATGATATTATTAGTTTGGAGTCAAGTTATAATGAGGATGTTCTCGGACTGATGGATCCCGGACTCCAAATGAACAACCCGGTAATTTTCTCCCCTGTTTAAAAGGATACAGTACATATTGTAAATATGACTACAAAGGGATCCATTTATGACAATTTAAGTAAAAAACAAGATACAGTTGTTATGTATAACTGTATATTGACACACTGGATACTTTGTGTCATCCTCTGTAGCTCCCTGTGTCTGGCAACCTTCTCGATGTGTATGGCAATCAAGGACTTCCTCTCCCAGGGCTCGCCATCAGCAATTCCTGTCCACCCAACATTAAAAGGGAATACACAGGTAAACAACTGAGAAGAACATCTCGCACACTCAGTATTTTCACGTTCTTTTTACTGTTGATTTACTGTTCGTAGGTATCATTTGGGCTGAGTTTAAGACTCACAGTCAGTATAGTACATTTATCTGTGACTAATAACTGGATCAACCTCAACAAACCTCACTTCATTTGGTAGCCAAATCAGATTTAAACACACTATTAAAAGTCTGTAATTTGTCCTGATACAGTATTTTTGCATTTATACTGTAAATGATTGTGTTTATTATACTTAAATCCTGCATCAAGGAGTAAGTCAAACATGTCTATATTAGAATATAGAAAGTGAAAACATTACGTTAGGCCAGTGCTGATATTGTGTGCAATTTGGAAATGCACAAGATACTATTAAGTCAATTATTTGCCAAATAATTACTCCAGCTCCTGGCATGAAGCAAGTACTGGACAAGCCTGGATCCTGTGGCCAGTATGAAAACTATCAAAGGCCAGAGGGCTTTCCAGTAGGTAAGCAAAGCAAAATGAAGAAAGTGACAAAGATGATGTTTCATTAAATGTAAAAGCTGTTTTCAATCTGATTGTCAGAAACTGTATATAAAGTATTTTGTCAATGACTAAATCGCACACAATATGAATAACCTGTAATTATAGAAAATGAGACGCTATTTGACATGTTGTCAGTTGTAAATGATGTATTAGTGGTGGTTATGCAGCATACCATTGTAAATTAACAGATGAGTACATGAAATGCTAGTATGCAATCATTTTAAGGACCAAGTGCTTCATTTCCCACTTAATGAAATGATGACGTTTTCTCAAAGCGCTTGCATTCACATTTCTCCTTGCTTCACAGAGGCTGAAGTTCGTGCTCTTGCCAAAGAGAGACAAAAGAAGGACAACCACAATTTAAGTAAGTCCACAGAATCAGTTTTTATAGCTCATTCTCACAGAGATTCTTTTGATACTTACTTCTGAAAGAAATTTGATTTGATATTTTTGTATCCGTATGTTATTTGTTGTAACTGGATATTTTAAACATTGTAGTGTAAATATTAGAATTTAAGTTATAATTTAAATCTAAGTTGTAAAATCTTAAAATATTTGTAAAATATTGTTTTACACTGATTTACTCTATGACCTACTTATATAGCCTGTAAAGACTGGTCTACCAGGCTTCTCTACTAACCATATCCTCTATTTGACAAACTGTAGTTGAACGACGACGGAGATTCAATATCAATGACCGCATCAAAGAGCTGGGAACTTTGATACCCAAGTCAAATGACCCGTAAGTATTTGTTTTGGTGTATTTATGGGTATGAATGTGTGTGCCCATCCACCTATGTGCTTGTCTGTCTATTCATTAGCTTTGTTTTTTACATTCTCCTCTTCATGCGTCCAAGTGTCCTTAAAGTGTAATGGCTTATTTACTCAGAGGGGCCGTAAAGAATCTTGTGCTGTTCTGGTCAGCTGGTCAGCTGACTCTGACTGTAGATCTTTGTCTCCTCTATACCCCAGAGACATGCGCTGGAATAAGGGCACCATTCTGAAAGCCTCAGTGGACTATATCAGAAAGCTACAGCGGGAGCAACAGAGAGCCAAGGAACTTGAATGCAGACAGAGGAAGCTGGAACACGCAAACCGCCATCTGATGCTTCGTATACAGGTGGGTCATTGGAAGATGGCAATAAAAAGATACATAACAAACCAAACAGTCCCTTCAGAGAAGCTGGCGATGTAAAGGTTTTTCCACTTTTGTCAAATTTTCAAATCATGGAAAAAAAAGTGAAACAAACCACCAAAGGCATACTGTTACGCACAGTACGTCACTAATACACAGTTTTAGTGTTTCAGTGTCATGATAGTTAGTAGTATATAGTGTCATATTAAAGGATAACTCCAGTATTCTTTAACCTGGGGCTTACATTCCCATGCTATTGTGTCTAAATTATTGATAGTGACAAAAATCTTTGAAAGTGACGTGGCACTGAGCAAGAACGGTGTAGTCTGTCTGTATTATTATAATGATTCCTACAAAGATAGACTTTTTTATTAAAGATTCACAGCCTTGTGTTATACCAGAAACATCAACATTAGTTTGTGTGTGTTACTGTGTGACTTTCAGTGGCGGAGGAAGTATTCAGATCATTTACATAAGTACCACACAGTAACACAAACAAACTAACCGATGAAGGCAGTGGTAGACCAACAACTCCTGTGTTCTGTGTTGAGTTTGTTAATGATATATATTCATTTTTCTGGTTAAACAAAGGGACCTGGACCATACTCTTTAATAAAAAGGAACCCTATACAGAATGTCAGACATTGTCAGTGGCAAAAGCAAGCACTTTAGTGGGCATACTTTGATGGGGACAATTACATCTTTTGTTTACATTGTGGCAGCTGTTTGCAGTGGCCCTGTTTTTTTTCCTATCAACCCAAAACATGGGAAAATAAATCCCAGGTTCACAAATTAGTTATCCTTTAATATTATACGATTATATACTTGCTTCTATGTCGTGCAGGTTGCTTGAGAAGTTTATGTTGGAATATATTTTACCTCATATGAAATACTTTGCACTTTAGGAATAGTGAATGAATCTAACAAATACACTTATTTGCATCCTTGTTGAGATTTAGATGAGAAGATCAATACCATTTTCATATCTGTACATTTATATAAGGTTTACAGCTAGCATCTGGTCAGTTTAGCAAGGAGGTAGCAGGAGAAACAGCTAGCTTGGCTCTGCCCAAATGTAATAAAAATCCACCTACCTGCACTTCTAAAGGTCACAAATTACAGGGTCCTTAGAAAGTCATTAGATGTCTAAAATTAAATAATATAAAATTTAGGCCTTAAAATGTCTGAAATAATAAATAAATAGGATGTTTTTACAGGTCTTAAGATTTAATGTATTGTTACACTCATAAAGTTAACATTAGCATTAACTTCATTTTTGCTTTTAAAAGGAAGGAATTGTATTGATCATGCAGTAACAAAACTACAGAATGAAACCAACATTAAACCAATAAGCACAGCCAGCTAGAAGTAATGAGTTCAAATTATTTCTGTTAATGTTATTTTCATGTAATATAGGACACATTCAGTGCTTGGCTGAAGCCTGTTGAAAATAATGAATTTAAAGTTTTATTGTGCTTTTTTTTTCTCTCTGTTTTGATGGTGTTTTCTGATTAAGTGTGACTGGAGATCGCTCCGCTCACGTCTCTGGGGGTTGCTGGCTGAGTGGGAGTAGAGTAAAATAAAGAGGAGCAGAGCTTGTTGTCGTCCGTAGCTCCTTGCAGCTGAGCAGCCTGAACACTGAACTCTGGCTGCAGGGGTCAGCGAGAGGTGGCACACTGTGCTTTAAAGGGAGGGGGTGATGAAGAGGTGACAACTCTCTCAATACGTCTGCTAGTGTGTTGCCGACCACTGCCCACCTCCTCAGTGTCAACTGAATGCTGACTCGGAACTTTCTGAGTTTTAACCCCTGTTTGACTTTCACCAAAGTTTATATTTAACACTCCACTGCTTGCTTTGCACAGAGCAGTCGTGTTATAGATTCACCAGTGACACATATGAAGATTAACAGATTTTGTCATTCATCATTTTACAATTTTTAATATTATTATTAAATATTATTATAATGTTTTTAAAAAGTTTCTTTAAAACAATACTTGAGTACAATCCTGATTAGTGCTGAAACAATTCATCAGTCACTTCCCTGACTAAAAATTAATCAACAAAAATTCACAGACTCTTAAATGTGAAAATTTGCTACTTTTCTTTGTTTTATCTTATGCAAAGAAACATTCAAATTAGAAACTTTGGCTATTAATGGAGATCAGAAAAAACGCCACCAGCAATCTCCCAATATTGTTTTGTATTCACATCGGGAGCATCACCAAAGTTTGGCCCAACATCAACATTAAAAGCAGAGTTGCTCTGGACTTTACACACCATAACATCGGTTATAAAAATGCAATGAAGACATAGGTTAGCTGTTTCAGAAATTTTAAACTTACTTTGCAAGTAATTCTGGGTCTTAAATTTCAGAGTTTATTAACCTTTGGGAAGAGGCTGGCTAGTTGTTTCCCTCTGTTTGCAGTTTTTATACTAAGCTAAGCTAAGGTTAGGTTAGGTCTGCTGCCTGTAATTCATATTTATTGTTTAGACATTAACATGGTGTCAATTTTCCCAATTGCTGAACTACTCCAGTAAGCTTTTTTGTCCTTAACTTCTCTATTACTGATGTTATATGCCTTAATCTGGTGGGTGGGGCGGCACAGTGGTGCAGTGGTTAGCACTGTTTAAACCCCAGGTCAGCCAGGGGACAGTCCAAAAACATGCAGGTTAATTGGTTACTGTGATGGACTGGCGATCTGTCCAGGGTGTTCCCCGCCTCTCGCCCGATGTCAGCTGGGATAGGCTCCAGCCCATCTGTGACCCTTAACGAATAAGTGGTATAGATAATAGATGGATGTATCTGGTGGGTGTCCCAATGTGGCATTAGGTTTAAGAGTGTTCATGTTTTGTCTGTTTGTTCCTTTATCTAGGAGTTGGAAATCCAGGCCCGGGCTCATGGTCTTACAGTGGTGTCATCCTCACCTGTCTGCACATCAGAGTTGATGGCCCGAGCTATTAAACAGGAGCCCATTCTCAGCGACTGTCCCTCAGAGCTCTACCAACATGGCTCGGCTCCTGACATGTCTCCTCCAACCACACTGGACCTCAACAATGGCACCATCACCTTTGACCAGATGCCTGCAGACGCTGGGGACGCTGGACCCTATGGAAACTCCAGGACCTGTAAAATGAAGGAGTTGGTGAGGGACAACACCCTGTCGCCAATTTCCCCAAGTGATCCCCTGCTGTCCTCCATGTCCCCAGATGGCTCCAACAATGTTAGCAGCCACCACAGTTCCAGCTCGAGTATGGAGGAGAAGGAGCATGGCTGTTAGCATTATTCAGTGCCATGAACCACGCTGACACTTTCAATTTGCTATCAGTGAGGCACCTATATTAAAGTGACTTAAAGGCATCCACATGACTAAATGGATAAAGAAGCTAATTTCATCTTGATTCCTGTTTTTGCCCATGTATTGTAGTGACCTTACTGTGACCTTTCATTCATTACAGTTTCTCTGTTTTACAACGTTTTTATGCAGTCATATAATCTTGATTTCACACAAATGGACAGCTCAGAATTACTTGACGAACAAATACAAAGCAACTGAGAAAAGTGCCTTCAGTCTGCTGTAATTAAAGACTGTTCAAGTTGATGATTTTACCGTTTTTAGCCTTTTTGATTTTTGTCTTTTTAAAATTTTTGATCTAACTTACATATGTGAAAATGTATTGGTAATAGTGCAAAAAGTGTTATGCTCAAGTTTACTAAAAAAAAAAAAAAAAAGATTTACTTTTTATAGGCAGAATGTAAAATTACTGAATCAGTCAATCTAGCAGTGCTCTAAATTCTGATGACTTCACTGCAAGAAAAGCATGTAATTAGATATTTAGATATTAAATTATCAAGCACTGAGCATCCTTCTAAACATTTTAAAATTTGTGCTATTTTTGCCCCATGCCCTTAATGTATTCTGAAGAAATAACAAATCAAACATCAAGCATTAATAAGTATTATTATTGTATTACTGTAAAATATTATTACTGTCAAATATTTATTTTTTTTCCTTTTATTCACAGAGAGCAAAGATTTATGATACACTATCACACTTTGTTTATGATAAATGTCAAATAAAATTGAGAAATAAATGTTTTATATGCTAACAAAGGCTCACAGGAGCCTTTGACCCAATGTAGCTGTTTTTTGTAGACATGTATCACTGAATGATTTCAACATTATCTTGCATAACTCTGAGCTAAGTAAATGTCCATATATGCAGTGAGGAATCTGTCATTTTGATGTCTGTACAGGGCTATTTTTTAATGTTTGTCAACTCTTGCTAACATTGTAAAAGAAAACACCTGCTGATGTGTGTAAAGCCTTTTTATAAAACAACAACAACAAAAACTGTGTTTGGAGTGCATGTGTGAACACTACACTAGATCCATTGACCATTCATCATCTGTTTGTATATTTATATATAATAGTCAGCCAACTGAGCTCTTCCTCTGTGGCTGCTGCAGTTGCACTTTAGAAACACTTCCTCCATCACATCCCTAAAAAATTCTATATGAATATGTTGTGTCAGACTTCCTAATAAATGTTTCTATAACTACAACAGAAAATATTTTTGTATATAACATAATTGTGACTGTTCACGTTTTCTGTTAACATAATGAGGATATGTTGTTACATATTTGGCAAGTTACAAATTCATCAACCTTGATATATCAGTCAAGTGTTTATAGACGATTTATTTGTTTTCCACACACAATATATGCAATTATATATTATGCAATTTTTTCTATATTATATGTATTTATAAAAGTACGGGAAGTGTGTTGATATTTCCTTAGATTTGCTTAGATTTTGAAAGGTTATTCAATCAACACCAGTTAGCATGGGGGAGCTGGGGAAAATGTGTGGAATTACAAACCATTTGGCTGATGTAATGAGAGTCTTAACACTCTCATCATGTCATTTTTTTTTACACCTGCATAAGGCTGTTTTCTTGAAAAAAAAAAAGTCCTGATAAAATTAGTCTACATGAAGTGGTGCAGGAATGAGTCCTAAAATCCTGAAGCAAGTTAGCATTTTAGCACTTCTGGTTCCATCACCCCAAGGCAAGTTTTTTGAATGGGTTTTTGCTTAGGTGTGGTTAACGCAAGGTCAAAACATTGTCACATTTTATTCTACAACATAAAATACGTCAGTAAATACCCCACTTATGATTTTTTAAGCTTTTACGTGTCTTAAAAAAGGTGGTTGCTAACAAGTGGCTAAATGAGACCACAGAGGTTGTTGACGTCATAATGCTGCACATGAAAACTGATCCATTCACCAGTCCACCTTTATAGCCTCGCTGTGTTCACACATTCTTACAAGCTATTGCTAGTTTTCTAAGAGGGAAAGGCTTTTGAAGAGGAGGTCAGCACTAAATCAAACACAAATTGGAGGCATGGCATGTGACCTTGTGTGTAGCTTGTTCATAGCTCTGTTGCTCACAGAGTTTATTTTCAGTAATAATACAAAAGCCAGTGAAAATTTTTTTGTAGAGGGAAACAGGGTGATTTTAACTTCCTGGCTGGCCTACAAAGGTGAAGACCCAGATATTTTTTTCCTCAGGAGTTGCTGGAGGCTAAAACAGCTCAAAGCAAAATGTTTGCTAAAGTCTTAACTCAACAACAACTTGTCATGAATTGTCATGAAAAGTTGAAATTCTTGAATTCATGAAATTCTTCAGCTCTGTGCCATAAGTTTTTGACTCACCCAACATTATACATTTATAATTACAGGCAGTTGGTTGTGAGTTGTTCTGAATTTTGTGTGACGCATGCTAACAAAGTAGCTCAATGATGCCATGTTTTTGTAGACAACCTGGACATTAGCTGCCCACAGTGTTTCCATAAAAAATAAAAATAAAAATCATCAACTTTTTGAGAAACAATAAAAATCTTTAATGAAGCATATATTTCACAGTACATAACAAGAGAGTAGTTAGCAAGCTGCTTGTGAAGGTATTTGCTAGCTTTTACTATACACACATGATAATTCCTCTGTTAGACAAATAGTCACTAAAAAAGCTCTTTTGTAACTTGATTTGTTTTACAAACCCTTAAAACAAGGCAGGCAGCATCAGGTATTGTCACCATTTGCAAAGAAATGCTAGACAGAAGCAGGTAAATATAAATACCATTAACTACAGATTTTTTAATACATCACCAATGAAACTAAGTGAGTACATATTGTCATGCACATGAGACTGAAAACATTCAACTGATACAGTAGTGGTATGGGCAGATTAAGTGTCACAGATGCTTAGAGGACACACCCAGCTCATCACACCATTTCTCGTAAGCTCTGTGCAGGACCTCATAAGATGTGTCATTGAATATTTCTGCGATGAAAAAAGGAGAGTAAATAGAACATGTTTTAACAACATTGTACATATATTACATGAACTCCGAGTAACAGAAGAACTACAAATGTTGTGGGAAGAAATAAGGATTAAACATAACAATATGGGGCTGGCCTGGCAAGCCTCTGTTAGTGTGTTAGCAGCCAATTAATAAGTAATAATTTGCGAACCACCGTAGCTTGCCAGCTAGCCACACTAGCCAAATTTGACCAAATGTCCAGCCCTATTTATTTTGCATGAACACAAATGGTTTTCTGGAAAGGCTCACTTGGGTGATTCTTACCTGCTTGCCCAAGACCAACAGGCAGGGGCATTCTGTGCAGGCCGCCAGAGTGCTTTAGTCTGTCCTGCAGAGACCTCTGTATGAGCTCCATGGTACACGCCTCATGCCAGACAGGCAGCTCCAGGCCCACCATGCATCTGATGATCCTCTGCATCTCTTCTTCTGTCAGTAGACCCCTCTCTTTAGATACGTAAACCATGTAAGACATATCAATGTTCACTGCTTCACCATGCAGCAGAGACGGGAGAACTTCCTGTATGACAAAGAGAAGTAAGACAATGTGTTCTAGATATATATGTATAATAGCACATATCAACAGGGGATTTAAATATATGTGTTGAGCTACTTTACATCTGCCATGAGGGATCAATTACCATCTCTAATGCTGGACTGATGAGATGGCCGAAGTCCACAAGTCTGTTTAGGTCATCCTCCCAAAGGTTTGGAGCAAGCTCCTCAAGCATAGTCATGATTGCTGTACGAGTTGCTTGTGGTGCAGCCTGTAAGTTGTTGCACCCATATACATTGTTAACGGCCTGGAATTTAGTATCCAACAGCATATGGCCATGTTTCTCAAGAAGCTCAAAGAGGCCTCTGTGCTTCATTATGGCCATCTGCAAAGAGGAAGGGCACAAAAACCCATAAAAAACTTCAATGAGCAGTTCAAACATGAAAAATAAATACATAAATCATTTCTTAGGATGAGTCAGCTTTAAGGTAAATGTTTCACATCCAGGCCTTTAACATACCTTTAACATCTCTGCCAGCCCGTTGGAGATGTGCCGGCGAGGAATAGTTTGTATGAAGGACAGGTCAAGGAAGGAAGCAGTTGGTGGAATGTAGGCACCCAGCTTGTTCTTGCAGTTGGCAAAATTCACCCCTGTCTTTGCCCCCACACTGGCATCGATGTAGGCAAGCAGTGTGGTTGGGACCCTGATGTAGGGAGTGCGTCTCCTGTAGAGTGAGGCAGCCAGACCCACTATGTCCAGGCACACCCCTCCACCGATGGCAATGATGGGCTCTGTGCGGCGGTCAAGGGAGAAGTTGTTGACCTCTTTTATGATTTCCAAAGCCATTTCCATGGATTTGTTCTCCTCAGTTGTGGGTAGAGGCAAGATCTTGTACTGGACTTTGTTGGCCTCTAGGTACTCAGTTAGCCTGGGGCCATAGATTTTTTGGACTTCCTGGTCAATGACCAGAAAGCGTTTGAGTGGCTTGTTAGATTTTTTAATGTCCTCCAACTGCTGTGAGTCAGTGATGTGACCCAGAAGGAGTGTGTCATTGGATGGGTCCAGGATGTTCTGGGTCTCGGTTACCTTGTAAGTAAAGACGATGGGGCTGACCACGGTCCAGGAGATGCCCTTATCTGTGATGCTCTCATAGCTGCCACACAAAACACATGATGCAGTTGTATTATAATCTCACGGATACGATCAGTTGTAAACTGCTTTTTCTGTTTCTGTCAGTACATTGCATAAAATATAAAGAAGACACAGTTGCCAGTTTATTTGGTGTTTTTGTGAAAAAGCTGCACAAGATGCACATGACACAAGGATCAATATTTGGAATCAAAAATAACTTTTGGCATTAAGTAACAGAACACTAGACCATGCAATCAAACATAAATAGAAAACATGTTGCAACAACAAGAAAACAAAAAAAGTAACAAAAAGGTCATTTAAATAAGCCATAACTTGGGATAAATAATCACTGTACCACCTTTTAAACTGGATTTATCAACCTGTGGCTGAATCTAACAGCAGTGTACAAATTGTTTGTTTATAAGCGACCTATCCTCCTACTTAGCCAAAGCTGTACAAACAGCAGCTGATATCAACAGGCTCCTTGTCTCTTCAGCATCAATTTGTCAAATGGTTTCTCTTTTAGTGCTTCCAAAGCTCCTTGTCCTTGTTTTAGCTAGAAGCTGAATAAACAAGTTATTATCAGAACACACTCCTCATAAGGGAACAAACACAGCAAAACACAAAACTATTCCTCTCCAAAACTCACAGAAGCAGCAGATCAACAATTCCCAGAATGGCATTTTTCAAATTAGGGTCTCATATATAATAAATTAAGTTATCTGTTCTACTGTAGCTGCTGTAATGCTGAAATTCAAGATTCAATTTGATTATCATTATGTAACACAACATTTTATAATGAAATTACAGGTGTAGCCCCTTAATAATTCTTACCAAAAAAGTAATCAAAAAAAGTCACAAAAATAAAACTATTTTCATGGTGGAGTGAAAAGGCTGAATTCAGTAGTTTCAGAGCCTGAGGACTGCTCTGGAGTCTAGTGGTACAGCAGCAAATACTTCTGTATCTCTTGCCAGATGGCAGGAGGGTGAATAGGTGGTTTCTGGGGTGGATTACCAGTATCACTGATTTCTGTCCTATAGGCAGTGCATATGCTACACCAGTTTTATAGTTTCCACTTAGGGATTCTATGTCAAACATGTGACTGTTTACCCTCAAGCCAACTACACAAGAAAGTAATAGTTATCTAAAGGTGTTGGCTTGATTGACAGCAAAATTACTGTATGGTATGTATTTCCACTTAAGCTGTTACAGCAGCCTCTTAGAAATGGACGCATAACCTCAGGCCAAATTCTAACTGAGGAATACCTGAGACACTGATGAAATATGCCCCCGTTCACACCGGGCTTTACTGCGTGGAGTTTGCATGTTGTCCCTGTGCTTGTGTTGGTTTTCTTAAATTCTATCTCCTAGCAGCAGCAGTTAGTTTATTTTAACTTCCTTAACCCAGACCACAATTCTTCTTCAATATTAACCAAGTAAATGCCTCAACTTAACTATACTGTAGCTGCCCAAAACTCCAAAAGAGAAAAAAGGGCGATGGGAAAAGAAAAAAAAAAAACTTACAGGAAAGAGGCTGTTAGCAAGGAAAAAAAAACACGTAAAAGTTGCATTCATTTTCTTTTTGCTTTATCAAAAATGTTGCACCCAGCACATGTCATACTTTAAATCACAAATACTGACCAAGGCATAAATCTGGATGATGGAGCCAAATTAGACTTACAAATGTACTTACAAAATCGACATAGAGGCGACAGAAGAAAACTTACCTTCCAATAAAATTATAAAATAAAATGTCAAAAAAAAAAAAAAAAATCAATCAAAAAATCAAATATCATATGTTTCTCCTGCTACCTGTATTATACCATTTAAAAAACAATGTTAGGCAGCATGAATGGCAGCAGAGACACAGTCTGCTCAGGCTGACAGGCTTTTTCCAACAGGTTTGACAAGGTTTTCATAACATAATCTTACTGACATAGTCTAACTTACAGCTCAGCCTGTAGCCAATTAGACTTTTTCAAATTTAAATTACAAAATCAACATAGAGGAGACAAAGAAAAACTTACCTTCAAATAAAATTTAGAAAATAAAATTTTTGACTGAGAGTAAAAACAATGTTAAACTCACATTTTGGCAGCAGAGACACGGTCCACTCTCCCATCACTAGCCTTCTTTCCCAGTTTGCGCTTCCAGGTACCTTTGACCTGTACTAAGCTAAACTCAGTTTTCTTATCTTTGGTATTATTGACATCAAAAGGAACCTTCCCCATTCTTGCTCTCTGACTGGAGGTTGCAGATGAGACCTCCTAATGAGTTTTCAGTGTAATATTTAAAGGATGTCGCTGAGTATAGGGAGGGCATTTTGTATCAGCATAGTTCACATGTTTTTACATGTGTTATTTCCATTGCACAATTTTTGTGTAACTGTGAGATAACAACTGTCTTCCTGGCAAAAAAAGACCATTTTGTAGGAATCTTTGGTATTAATTAATTGTATCTCAGTCAGTCATGTGGTTATGGCCAAGAAAATGATGTAACATTATTATTTTGCAAATTATATTTACGTGGAGGGAAAAGCCTTTGTGGAGACACAAAGGAGACCCCAATTCCAAAAGTGGAATTGGACAAAGAAAAATGGTCAAGTATTTGTATGAAGTTTGTCTAAAAACCACAGTAGTCAAAATTGGCTTTTATTCATTTTATCTATTTATTTTAAGCCTTTTTACGACCCATTTTTAAGTTCTTGGTCATTCTTAACTATATTTTAACCAGATGAATTAGACATCTTGAATTTATCAAAGAAACAAGCTCTGCAAATGTTAGTGGCTGCCAAACAGTGTCTGAGAAACACTAATTTTTTAACATGAAACTACTTGAGTCAGTGTTTTTTTTTCTCTCCTGGTCAATGTTCCCTCTAATTTTTCATGTGTCAGAGCATACACACAAACTCCCTGAGAATTCCTTGGACCACTGTGAGCAACATCGGACGTGCACACTGTCGCACACTGTAATTTAATGCACTACAGAGTTTTGCTGTGCGTGGAGAAAGCGGGAGCAGTGCGCAATTGTGCAGGCGCGCAGCTTAGAGGGAACATTGCTCCTGGTGAAAACCTCCTGAATATGTGGATCATAGTTTAGCAGAGAAACAAGCTGAGCATAGGTTAGTGGCAGCTCAGCTTGCAGCCCCTGAAATGCACTAAGTTCAGTCATTTGATTCAATGCTGATATCAAAATATACTGACCACTAGAGGCAGGCAATTACCTTCCAATAAAATTTCTAAAATAAAATGCCAAAAAAACAAAAAACAAAACAAAACTGCCACTTGTATTATACCATTTCTCTGTAGTGACAGTAATTTAGATGACTGAGAGCAAAAAACAATGTTAAACTCACTGGCAGGGGAGACAGTAGTCCACTCAGGCTGACAGGCATTTTCAAACAGGTTTGACAGGGTTTTCATAACATGACACCAAAGCTGTAGTTATGAAACTTGCAGTATATAAGTTGCTAGTTGTTTTTTCTAAAAAACATGGCAGTCAAAATTGACAAGTCTAACTTGCTACAAGCTTCTTAAGCAAACAAATTGACTGGTTGATTGTATTTTGAAGTGCTTTCAATCATTACAATGTAATCACTGACTCTTTTGTCTGATTACATTACAGCCAGACATTTCGCTATCATGCCTTGAGCAACAACCATTTGGTGCAACTTTGAATTTAATGTTACATAAGACACAAAATTATATGGGGCCAAATTTCAGCAATGGAACAGTTTCATCAATAAAAGTGTTTTACAAGTACTACTAAAGAATTTTGTAAAAGATTTTCATCTCTTACAATTCACCATATTTAGTGTAGGCTTTTTTCACCATAGACATAGACAGGAAATCACAGATGGAGCTAATTTAAGTGACATGAGTCTGTTTTAGGCAACTAAACCATGCCAGTGAGATTAGTATGCATGATGCAGGGACCCAAACTCAAACATTCACTACTCACACATCACAGGATTGTTACATATACATCAGTGTTAATCCACCCTGTCCACCCTCTGCATTTGGGCAACAACATTTTTTAGATATAGATGTCAAAGAAGGTAGCAAATGCCAGTCTAATTCACAGTAATTGTTGCTGTGTTATGTTGTTGTTTTTATGTTTTTTACAACAGTGTGAAGACAAGGAACACTAGAGAGAGTTGGCACTGACATGCATCTTAGGTGATCCAATCACAAGTGGGCAGCCATAAGTACATCAGTTCACCTACACTGTGGTCTGAGTAATGGGATCTCAATGCATCTTTGGTCTCATTCACACCTGTACTTAGAGCCACTTTTGATCGAATGCGTGTTAATGCCGGTATAAACAGAATTTAAGAAAGAGTTAATGATAATGAAGTATTTAACTTTGAAAGATGTGAATCAACTGTAATAATTTTATGTGAGAATTTATTTTAATGGTGGAATTTCTTTTTCGCTTATCGCAGGGGGGCTGTAGCCTAACTGAGGCTGACACTGGGTGAGAGAACATGCCTGGACAGAGAAGCCCCGGGCTTAAAATATTTCAATATATTTGGAAGAAAAGAGCAGCATGCACATGCAAGGGTCAGCGTTGCCTTGCTTAAATGTTAAATAACTTATAATTACATATATTTTTTTCTATTTTTATAAAACAGAAGATAAAATGTTCATAAATAAAATATAACAGATTGTCAAATGGGTGTTTTCCTTCCCTCCCTTGCCTCATTTTCCTCTATTTATGAGGGCCATTGGTCCCAGCTATAAAATACCCACAGCTGTGTTCCACCAATTCTATGCATTCTAGTTATTCCAGGAACTCCACCACGCTGGCCCATCGCGACAATGTGTTTCACACACAGACCCCTTAGACTCTTTTTTGAGTAGTTGCACGTTCAACCTGGGTTGGTAACACTCCTATGGTCCACGTGAAGTTATTGTTTCCAAGGCGAAACTGTCCTTGTTTTCCTATGCAGAGTAGTAAGATGCACGGGTGCAGTCACGCACCACTTGCGGTTGGATAACGTTTTCGTATGTTGTGCAAGCTATCGGTCACTCCCCTTACTCATCAATTTGCATAATGTAGTGATATAACAGAAACTCCGCCACCACGTCAACAAGTGTGCTTACTGACACTGCCAGCTGCCGAAGTTCGTCACGCCCATACACTCACACCATGCCCGCCGTCAAAGGTAAGATCGAAAGTTTTGCGTTGTGGCGGGTCAGAGAAAATATCGTTAGGGGATAACACATATCATTAGTTTGAGAACCGTATTCTTCTGTCCAGTGTATCTCTCTGCGTCAAGTATCAGACTCACTATCTCGAT
>NW_026116750.1:0-32754 GCF_001640805.2 Lates calcarifer
TCATTCAACAGCTTGTGAATACTGAGCTCAGATAATGTGTGACTGCAGCTCGTGGTGTCAATACTGCAGGAACCTCTTCAGCTTCCAGCATCCTATTCTTTAATCATCAGGGCTTCAGGTTTTTCTCCTCTGGAATCAGACATGATTCCAGTCATGTTTTTTTTTTTCCTCTATGTCCTCTGCATATACACACTTACACATTGACTCACACTCAGTATAATGTATGAACAATAAGTCTTCAAATAAATTAACAAAACAAGAATGAAAAATTGGATTAATGTATTCAGTGTTCAATGTCAATCCACTTTCCACTGGTGACACTGGTGCCAGTTTGATAGCATTATTTCTATGTGCATGTTAATTAGTGCTGAATCCCACATATTGTTCTTAAATCATTCTGCGTATACTGTACATACAGACTATAGCACAGTAAATACATACCTTTGATAACATATAAAACACTTGTTTTATAAGTGTTGATGTAATGAGTGATGATGCAGTCACTTCCTTTGTTACTTTGTTGATGCTTTTGATTGGATGCAGCTGTAGATGTGTCTCAGAAGTCATTCACAGAGGACTAAGACTACCAGCTAACAAGTGGCTTACATTGTCAAATTGTTTAAGCTGCACTCACAAAGTAGCAGCAGTCAGCTCAGGATATATTACATTGCTCAGTAGTGTGAATGTACCAATACAGTCTGAGTTAGAATGAAGACAATGAACTTTCCTAAAGTGTCTCTGTGCAGCAGAATAATCCAAATGTTGGAGCCATGGAAGTGAAGTCTGCAGCTAACAAGCCCCAAAAGTACCTGGAACCATCACCTCCTGATCAGTGTGAAATTTAGTTCCAGGAACTCATCCCC
Source organism: Lates calcarifer (assembly GCF_001640805.2). Classification (NCBI taxonomy): domain Eukaryota; kingdom Metazoa; phylum Chordata; class Actinopteri; family Centropomidae; genus Lates; species Lates calcarifer. The sequence continues at coordinate 864 of NW_026116750.1, forward strand.
AAAGGCGGAGAGCAGTGGAACTCTGAGCAGAACCAGTGAAAATGGATCCATGCTGCACTGTGTTTTGTTAAGTTCCTGCATTGGAAGAGAGCTACATGTTGACTGCTGAGTCCTGGGAACAAGGAGACATCATTAAAAAGAAGTCAGTCAGTGTTGAGTACAGACATGTAAACACATCATCTTAGTCAAACTTGTTTGAAACAGCAGATGAAGGCTAACACTAAAATGATGACCTAAACTGTCTGTTGTAAACACTCATCACTTCCTGGTTCAACTTTGACCTACAGTACTCACTGTGGTTGTGTGCACACAGTTCCTGTATAATGAGGGATCATTAATGACATTTCAGGTGTGCTCACTTTCAGTTCTAAATAATCTGGATACACTGATGCTTTGTCTCCATCCTGTCTGACTTATTTGTTATGGTGTTGTATTTAAATCTTAAGGGCGTAACATACACTAAACAGTACATTTTTAATATAGCTCAAAAACTGAGATAAAGGACAAACCAATAACGGACCGGAGACAAAATAGCAAATAAGAAATGATCTACTCCAGTTTGCAGATTGGCTAAAATTGTAACACTGAGTCAGCTTTAGAGAGAGTGCAGTCAAACAGTTACTGTTGTACACCTACAGACAAATACATTTGCTGATAGAATAAATTCCTCTGGGCTAAAATTAAAGGATCCTTCGCATTGGATATTTCTCCAACATGTCATGAATGTGCTTCTCACAATTTATCATAACAAGTTTAGGATTTAAACGTATAATTCCACAATGTTTAGTGATGTCACTAAATTTTAGCAATTATGGGATTTTTTGAGAACTGTGTTCTTATTACTGACAAAATGACAAGAACTCTGCCAGGATAAGACACATGTTGCAAAACAAAAAAAACAAATAAAAAACTGAATTATTTAAATGAGGGGAGAGACCTGAATCTGACACATCAAGAACTGGAAAGAAAAGAATAAGCTGATGGTATTTTCAAAACACCTGTTACTGTCAGCACATATTTCTATTTTTCTACCTTTTTGTGTTTCTTCTTTTTCTGAAAAATACTTCAGCGTGTGAAAGAGATGATTTTCAATACAATTTGTTAAAAAATAACAGACATGTTAAAAATACAGCATCTTTATATCTTTATTTTTTAACCTATTCTTGTGCACAGCCTAAAATAAATATATGAAGACTTTGGCTTGAGCATCTGACAGCATCCAGTCCATGAGCACCTACGGTGAGGTGAGCACAAACTGTGCACGTCAGAGTGTGCAAAGCAACACAAACACACAGACAGACTTTACAATACAGTTGACCCTGGTAAATAAAGTGAGACAGATTCCTAAAGCTCAGTTGATGTGTCTGATAGTAACACTGATCATGACTGATGACTGATGTCTGGGGCCTGAGACGGCAGCCTTTTGCAGGGCTGAGTGAGGTGGGGAATGTTTTGGTATTTCACTGAGATACAAATAATCACAGAGAGGTGCTCTGACTGTTCTGAATAGAAAAGAAAAAGGTCAGAGTGAGTTTTTAAAGCATGTTATGAGAAGGAAGTGTGGGCCTTTAAAACCAGCATCAGCAAAACCCTGCCTACACTATCAATTCACATGAATTCAATATCAGTTATTCAATGCACCTGAAGTAGCAGCATGATTCAGTACAATGCAGCTCAGACCTGGACCCTGTTCTTCAAATGTAGCCTAACTAATCCGGGTTAACCGGCAGTCAGCTGTGTTTCCATTCACAGTTACTCACCAAAACATACTGTATTTATCCTTGAGGTTTACTGTGGAGAACACATATAACATTTTAGAAAACATTTGTGAAGAGGATCTTGAGAGTATTTGAACCCTGCATTGTTTACATCTGTGTTCATTTACAGTCTTCTTCTTCCCTGCATATCTCGGCACATTACCACCACATGATCAGTGGAATAGTGTGGAACCACTGGCAGGAACGTGTTGATCACTGAATGATCCTGTTTATTTTCATTCAGTTACCTTGGCTCTCTGAACACTGCAGTACCAGAATCAGATTACACAATTTCGCTCTCATATCTGCTCTCCATGTTCACAGTTGTGTGTGAAACAGGTCAGAAAATGTCAACTTTCATTTCATTCACCAGCTCCTCTGCTGGCTCAGGACATCGTCAGGCTGATGTTGTGTAGTCTGATCCTGGCTTTAGGGGTTTGATTTGTTCATCTTGGATGAAGCTACCTTAAACAAAAGTGTGCTTTATTTTTGAAAACACAAGCAAGAGTTGAAACCACGATCACCTTTCATACGATTGGCCGAGTGCTGATCATATGATTGTACTTAAGACTGGCTGACATGGCTGCAGACAGGACAGTAGCTGTACATTTAACTTGAAGCTGAGAAACCACCTGGAGCATGCCTGCAATGAAACCTGATGAAGTTTCTCATGAGGCACATTAATCTTAATCTTCTGGAGTCACTTCAGTAATCAATCCTTCAGCCATTTTGGATTTCACTCAACAACATTTCATATGTTTTAGTGTTTAAGTGACTCTTCCTCATCAACATGCCATAATTAATGACCATGTTATGCTATTGTGATTCCTCTTAAATCAGAAATGTTTAGTTGAATATCTTTAATGTGCACATTGCAGGCCCAATTACATTTTACTAACTTTGTTTTATTGTACAACCTATTTCTCATGTATAGACATTTTACTATTTGTTGTGAAAGTTAAACAGATCTTAATGACACCCTACATGTATCTGAAACTGACTTAATGTTTGGGCTTCACCTTGAAAAGTCTTAATCATCATAATGCAGCCAACTGTGAATAAACTGCACTTCTGCAGGTTTGCGCTGCAGGACTTGTTGCTATGACAACAGCCTCAGATAAACTTTAAGCCAGTTTTGAGAAGCTAAAATTCCAGACTTGTGTCAAATCATCAACAATTAATCAAACAGAATATCATCTGTGTATGGAGAACAGGGCCCAGGTGTGACTGAACACACTGCAGTATGATATGATTCAAATCAGTCATGCAAACAAATAGTTTCAAATGTCAGACAGAAAGACGTTGAAGATAACAAGCTATTTGTGATTTCAAGGTGTTTGGAGTGTGGTATATACGCTCTCCATTACTCCACATTCTTAGTAAAATCACTGTCAGATGAGGAGATGTTTGTCTAAAAGGGCCATGTCCACTGGACTAACTGAAGATAGGAAGAAAAACTACAGGAAATTGACAGACATGCCTATCAAACTGTACTAATACAGAGATGTTTTGATACACAGCGATACCAGAGCCTGTACTGCTTCATTACAACCAGTTTGACTCCTTTACTAACTCGTCACAGTGACACTCCACACTATGACCCAAGACGCAGGTCACACATTAAAAAATGGACGTTTAAGACTCAGTGAGGTACCTCGTCATGCCCACTGGATGTTGCTGTGTCTCATTCTGGTCGCACCAGAGCTTTGTCACATCTCTGTCCAGATGTTCAGCCGTTAAATAGATACATTTCAATACTGTTTTAAGTTGTTTGCTGACATGTTTTGTTTTACAGAATATTGAAAACTTATTTGCAGTTTGTTTATGATTAGTAACACATACTGTGGCTATACTTCAGTGGTTTAATTATTGCACTACATGCTGTCTTATTTCTATTTTCTATCTGTATTATTTGAACAGTAAATGTGAACAGAGGGAATTCCTTCATCTGCTTAAAAATTAGCTTCAGAGTCTGCAACAAATGAAATGTATCATAAAATGCTAATTTTAGGTCAACTGTCATATATATACTGTACATTAACAAGTGAATTTCATGCTTGAGAGATGTGAGTTGTACTGGAGGTGAAATGAGACTCCACATCCAGTGGACATGAAGTCTTGAGGGATCATGGTATGTTGCTGCCTCACAAGAACAAACGTAATGTGTCTCTTCTGCAACTGTGTGTGAGCTTAATTTGAGTGTACTATCCTTTAGCTCGTATTCCCCAGCTCTCTGGCTTCATATTAACTATGACCCACTCGACAAAACAAGCTCTGATGGGAGGGTCTACTCTCAGATGTCAGAAACTGACTCAGGACGGCTGACTCGTGCCATGTAATGTGCACCCTGTTTAACACAGAAAATAGAAGATAGAAATCGGTGACTATAGGTTTGATGCAGATTACATTCAGATGTGTGAGCAGAAGGACACTTGTAGAGGTATTCTTGGCAAAGGCTCAATGTTTAAACCCAGCAGCTCCAGACTCTCCTCGTCTCTACAGACTGCAACAGTTCTGGTAAGAGGGAAGCCTGGTCCACGTACTGGTTTAATCCCCAACACTACTGACATACACCTGAGCCAGGGCACCAAATCCATGTTTATATACACTAACCTGCAACTAGGATGAGCTAAATACTGCGAAACAATGCAGAGGCCAATTGCAATATGTCAAAATGCAACACTGCGGCAGTGTGTCCTGGTCAGAAAGCCTCATATGCACACAGTGTCTCTGCAGTGACCATGTTGCTCTCTGTTGGGAACATGGCCGACAGACCCTTGAGTTTCCCTCTTCAGGTGCTGGAGCAGGTGGGTGTGAGCACAGTGTTGCAGGCAAGGAGCTACAAGGCTGAGTGCAGACCATCAACATCCTGCACCACAGATCCCATTGGTCCAGTCCTGGATAACCCCAGCCTTCACCAGCTTCACCAGGAACTCCTTCTCTTTAGATATATTGTGAGTCCAGGACTGTGGAAGGGACAGAGACACAGGACAGGAGGTTTAGTGTAGACAGAACAGTACACTCAACAGCTGGGTTCTCATGTGAATCTGACTAGTTCTGTTTAACGTGGTGTGACCACCCAGCAGCTGCTGGTCAGATGATGTCTGGGGAAGAACCACACTGAACTACAGTCTGTTAGTATAGTTAGTATAATTCTCTAGTCACCTGGACCATGCTTCAGCGGAGTCAGCTGCTACGGTTCGTTGACATAATCAGAGAATCACAGTATCGAGGAAAGATTTTATAATAACAAGATCATTCACTTCACCCACCAACACACACGCACACACACACACACACATATGCAGTGACACTGGTAATGAGATGATTTTAGGTAATGATTTCATGACTTGGCGGCACGGTGATGCAGTGGTTAGCACTGTCGCCTTCTGGGTTCGAGCCTTGGTTCCCGGGGCCTCTCTGTGTGGAGTTTCCATGTTCTCCCTGTTCCTGTGTGGGTTCTCTCTGGGTTCTCCAGCTTCCTCCCACAGTCCAAACACATGCAGGTTAACTGGTGACTCTAAACTGCCTGTAGGTGTGAATGGTTGTTTGGTTCTATATGTTTTGGCCCTGTGATGGACTGGTGATCTGTACAGGGTGTACCCTGCCTCTTACCCACTGACAATTGGGATAGGCTCCAGCCCCCAGGTAGGCTCCAGGTAATCAGAGCCTTGCCAACACTAGTTTGATCCCATGTCAACATCTCTTGGTCTCACCAAGGTTCTGAACCCCATTCATTTATTATCTTATAAATCATCTACTGACATGTCCAGGCTATGTTCTGTTGTTCTGTCTATATGTGTTTGTCTTTGTAGTCACTGATATGAATGAGAGGTTGTGAAGTAAATCATTTTAAACTTAACTCATATCACCGGTCAGTGAATATATTTGGGTCTTGGACAGTTAGTCAGACAAATGAAGAAATATGAAGCACAAATACTAACATTTAGTAAGTGATTTTGAGGTGGATTTAACCTTTAATATTGCCCCAAATCTTTCTGACATCTAACTGACACTGTTGGCTCTTCAAGTAAATCATTATCTTCTCTTCTATCATTTATTTGCAGTATCACAGACAGAGTTGGTTCCTTTTCTGAAGCCTGACGAGACAGAAAAAACTAACAGTAGAAAGATGAGAGAAAGGGTTGAGCAGTATGCTGCAGATGACACCAACATGTTGGATAGATTGACATGTTGTTAGCTGGTTGTTGGTTCACATAATGTTAGATGGTCATATGGAAAATTATGACTTGTTACTTTGTTGTTGCTTTTCTGTGTGGAGTTTCCATGTTCTCCCTGTTCCTGTGTGGGTTCTCTCTGGGTTCTCCAGCTTCCTCCCACAGTCCAAACACATGCAGGTTAACTGGTGACTCTAAACTGCCCCTAGGAGTGAATGTGAATGTGAATGGTTGTTTGTCTGTATGTGTTGGCCCTGTGATGGACTGCCGATCCATACAGGGTGTACCACGACTCTTGCCCAATGTCAGCTGGGATAAAACCCAGTTAAGTGGGTAAGAGTGGTGGAACAAGATGTATAGCAATGGGTAGAATCTGAGCAAATGAAGTTGCCTATCAGGCCAGAGTCACAACTCTATAAACCAGATCAGCAACTACAGAAATACCTGTCAGCATCTCTCTGAATGAGGTGAAGTGATCCTAGTGATCACTACTTTAGAGCACAACCCAAAACTGGTGGTGTTTAACTGAAACATAAGTCTGTGCAGTCTGCGGAAATAACGTGCAGAAGATTGCATATCTGTTTCAATAACCTTGACTAAGAGTGATTTATGACCAGGCTATAAACTGTGAAGTGGGGAGAATGACAACTTAGACATTATATGTAGTGTGGTTTGACTGTCCCGCTCTCAAAAACCAGTGCCCAGTAACATTCCTACACTTGAGATTTCATACACATCCCAGCTCGCTACTCAGTACGCTGAATAAATCCCCTCTAGATTCCTGAGAGGGATTTTAAATGAGAGAAAGGTCACAGTAAACTGTTCCAGTGCAGCATAAACCTGGAAAACTAACAACAAGGAATGGTCAAAATGCTAACAAATGCAGGAAATAGAGGGTCACACACCTGTGGCTGGAGAGGATGAATCATCAGCCTAAACTATGCTCAGAGTTATAAGGTCTAGATGCATCTGTTGTGCATATTTCATTTGTTCATAAGAGGATAAAATCTTTTTCAGGCATATTTGTGAAAATAGTGTCTAAGTCTCAAGAGTTTCCCATGTCAGTTGAATGACAGCTGAGATTAGGTGTTGCTAGGAGGCAAGCCGTCAACCTCTGTGGTTTACCACTGACTGGATAACATCACACTATATATCCAACAAACACTGATACATGATGACTTTTCCCCTTTTTAAAAAAGTCTACATGGCATTAGCTATCAACCATTAGTGATTTAATCTGTCTGTCCCTTTACAGAAATCAGTAACTGGGAGGACTCTTCATGTTGTCAAGCTTGTATCGCACTCAGAAAGTGGAAGCTAGTTAGCATAGCTTGCTAACTTACAGTACATAAATTTTATGGTTTGCTGTTAACACCAATTACCACTTGATGTGATATTACAGTACTGATACAGTCAGTGTATCAGTCAGTGCCAAAAATGTTTGCCCACTGGACAACTCCCAGGCAGTTAGTGAGTTACCCAACATGTGACTATGTGCCACTACTGCTACGATCCACATCATCTTTTAGCACAGCAGAAAATACAGTCTGATGGCTGACAGTACGTAGCTTAGCTCTGTTAATAAGGCACTACGTTGTAAATTGTTGCTGATGTCTTGTAGTAAGTGTATTAAGCTTAATGGGGCTGGTAGTCTGTTGAGTACAAGCCAGGTTACATGCTAAATGGTTGCTGGTGGCTCTTCTATGTCCCTTTACATGTTTGTTGCAGTCACCTTCCCTTCTGCTCTTATGTTTTATGTGTTATGGTTGGCAAACTATGAAGTTACTCACCACAAAGAATGACAATTGTTCATTAAGTACACCACTTTATGGACATCACATTTTTGTCAGTGCTTCTAGCAGTAAAAAGTTAAAATCTATCCCCAACAACACAAAAACACCACAAAGAGACTGTTGTCATTTCACATCTCTTTCAGTCTTGGGGTCATGTATAGGAAGGTGGGGGGCTTTTACTTGTGCAAGACCTTTGTAAATGCTTTTCAGGACAAGTAGAATCCCTGATGTTTCAAAGATAGGGTGGGATACATGTCAAAGTAGCTTAAAGAACTGTTAGACTTCAGTCTTATCCTGAGCTAGAGAAAGAAGTGCAATGTCTAGCATCAGTTTTAGAACCAAATCTGGCATCTTAACAAATCAGGTCTTTCGGTACCTCTTTGATGGCTGACATCCTGATCTTCTCATAGTAGTGCAAAGGAGCATGGGGAGTGCTCATGTTGTAGCCAAATCCAGCAACAGCTACTTCATCACAGTTATGAAGGGCCATCGTTATGGCAACTGTCCCCAGCGTTGGGATATTCTGAAAAACATAAATGTAAGAGTCTGTATGAAATAAGTGACCAAGCCATGATCTGTATCCCATATAGTATGTAGAGGAGGCTTCTATACACTGTGTGGTTATTATGTGGATATCTTACAGATGTGAAATCTGAAGCATGGTTGGATTTGTTATAGCCTAATAGCAATGCTGTTTGTTTTCAGACTGTTTTCATGCTCTGTGTAGGTGCTCGGCTCCCTGCAGCATCTGCTATGTGTTCAAAGAAGCCTTCATAATGCAAACAGACAGAGTAGAGAGTCAGCTCCCATAGCTCCAGTCCTGACCACTAACTCAACACTGTGTGTGAAACAGCTTGCTATTCCCACTACCTCAACTGAACAGAAACTGACTGCTGGGCAGACAACAGATCTCTCACCCCTCTGCCCATCTGTCCATTGTTGTAAGGTAAGCCAATCAGCTTGAAGGAGGCCTCCTGGATGAAGTATGGGTTCAGGATACGCATGTCGCTGGGCTCCCGCGGAACACGTCTGGCCACCGACTTCCAGAAGCCATCAGTGCTCTGCTGAGAGACAAAGAGTGAGGAAATTAAACTGTGTCGTGAGTATGATCCTCAAACTGAACAAAAAAGAAACACTGCCAAGTTTGTAGGCTTGTCAGCAAAACTATCAGATACTGTCTTGTTCCCTTACTGATGTGATTTCATTTCAAGAGCAGTAGTTTAAAGCTGCATCAGTCAATATTTTTATTTTAATTTACTTTATTTATGTTTACTTTTAATGATAATGACTGTATGTAATGTTAAAGCTGTCATTCACAGAGCTTTGAAGCCTCCATCATCGTGTGTGTGTGTGTGTGTGTTAATGGTGAATATCTACCATCAGTACTGACACTGTAAATATTGAGAAACTCTTACTATTTTCACACAGTGAATGGTTTGCAAAGTGGAGAGGAGTGGAAAATATGATGGTGTTTAAGCAGCCCTGTGAAAACAATACCCTGAGCAGAAGCCTGGGAGGAGAGTTCAGCACCATTAAAACACTGATGAAAAACAAGAGGAGCAAACAAAACCAGCCACAGAAAGAAGCCCCTGTATCAGTATACCTGGGGCCATTACACTAATTACTAGCAGCCTGCCCAGTCCTGATAGCTCGTTATGAACAGTTACTGGGATACCTGCCTCTGAGTTTGCTTAGGTATGTTGGATTAGGGGGCAGGGAGAAACCAAACAGCAATAATATGAGCTATTAGCTTACTAGCATAGTACTGTTACCCTGTAAGCTGCTCACTGACGGATCAGTTGGTAATCCTGTCTGACTGAAGCCATTTTGCTCTTCCATTGGAGCTTGAAACCCAACACCTTTGCTGGCAGTACTGGGAGGACACAACAGTCTGTGGAAAACACATCTGCACACAGCAGACTGGATCAAATGACAAGCAGTTCTCACATTCCTTTGATAACTGTATGAGTGAATATGTTTACACACACCATTTATTCTAGAGCTGTTACAGCATCCTACTCCATTCATTTATAGTCCCTTTCCACTGCAATAATTTAATAAAGTAGAACATAGGGGAAGGAATTTGAGCTCCTGATGTGTTTTTGTAAATGAAGCCAGTTCGATCAGCTTCACAGTCCTTCAACACCAGTACTGTTGATTCAACCTAACTGTGTGATAGTGTACTTCTTTTATCCAAGAAGGGTTGAGTCAAGGGAAACTCGGCTTGGTTGTAGATACTTGAAGACATTTCACCTCTCATCCAAGAGGCCTCCTCAGTCCTGAATGACAGGTGGGGAGTCCCAGGTATTAAACCTCTGTGGGCTAGTAATCAAGGCCACTGATGTCACATGGTTTGTTAGTGCTCCTGGCTGTCACCACAGCTTTTAAATCACAGTTTTATATCTATCAGATTTTTTATTGGTTTTATTGTTTTATCTTACATTACTCTACCTACTGTATGTATTTTATTCTATTTTATTTTTGTATTATTTTTATTTTATTTTATTTTATTTTTCATTGCAGTCCTGAAATGTTTTTCAGTCCTGGTTCAACCATGTAAAGCACTTAATAACTTTGTTTTGAAAAGTTCTGAATAGATAAAGTTTATCATTATTATTATTATTACCACCAACTGTGGTGGCTACAGCTGCATTTGCTGGTGCAGTGGCAAAACAAACAGAGTTCAGCAGCCTTACCAGCCTCTGGTTGAAGACCATGTGTCGAAGCCAATTGAAGTCCAGAGCTTTAAAGGCAGAGAGGACAAACAGAGACTGAGCCTCGTAGCGTTCTATCTTCTGGATGGCTCCCTCTGGATAGGTGATCCTCATAGTGGTCTTAGAACCAACGTCTTTCTCAAAGCCTTTCACTGGGGCTTCATTTAACCTGCAACACACAGCTGCAGAATCAATCTATCACTATCAAGTGCACTGTTGAGAAAAATCTAAACAAAGATTTGATTTGAAATTGCAAGTGTGCAATATTTGTCAAATTACCAAATAGAAAAGCTTGAATGATTGTGAGATCACTTTTGTATGTGCTTTATCCTCAGGAGCACCTCTGTGTGATAACATACCTGACCACCACATCAAACTGATCTATCCTCTGTCCTAGAGACTTGTTGGCGAGGATTCCTCCGTTCCCTACGATGATGCATGTCTTACAGCTCATACTGTAACACAGACAGACATACCATTAAGATATTAAGGTATTGCACACTCCTGTCATTTAAACATAAACCAATTTATTCTCTTTCAGAGACAAATTGTGTCAATCAGCTGACCTCTGAGTCCTTTTTAAACAGACTCACGTGTTGCTCAGGGCAACCTGCTCAAGACAGATTTACAGCTGGACCACTTTATTTTAAATTATTGACAGATGGTAGTCATTGCCTTATAAGGTTACTCTGATTAGTATACCTCAGAAAACCTGTCAAATATTTGTGTGGAATGTTTTTGTTGTTTTGTCCTTAGGATTTTTGTCAGGAAATTACCCACTCTTGATCTCTATTCACTGTATTCTGTAACTACTGAAGGCAGCTAGCTGCATTACTGATCATTCAGCTGTGTCACACATTAAAGTAGCTTTTCTGTTGATTAGTGTCAGTGGTTACAAAAATAACCAACTCCAAAAGGAGGGACTTTTGTGTATGCACAAAATGATATATTTATATATTCCTACATTCTTCATTCCAGTCTTTGTGTAATCTAAGGATTATTAATGCCATAATTCTTTATTATTATATTATTCAGTTAAATACTCTGTGAAGCACTACCAGCAGATATTGGACAGCTGACACAAGTCAGTGTGTGTCACATTTTTGGTAAATATTATGATTATCATGTTGTATTGTACTCTGTGTAACATGTGTCCTGTGTTTAGTCTGCGCTGGTTAATTCTGGATGGAAAAATCAACACATTCCTAATTTTCTTAGCTGGATGATGAAACAGGGCCAGTACACAGTGTCTGTGCAACTGATGAGGTCCATATAAAGACAAAAACTTGAGCTGAAAGTGGAATCAAACAATGCAGTTACTTCAATAACTGATCTGGTCATTAATGTTGGAGATTCAGGGTAGATTGACAAACTTAGCATTTACTCATAGAATCTTGGTCTATTATGTGTAACACACAGCTTTCTCAACTTTATAGATAATATATGGATACTGAACTATTAGGTTAAATATTTATAAAAGCCACAAAGAGCCCTTCCAAGATATGATGATGATTGGTGATGATCATCTAACTAAAGAGTTGTGGAACTGTGGAACCTTTATCTGCAAACTATGAATGTCCAAGAGATGGACTTAAGTAAGTTTGGTTTCTCCAAAAATACATGAGATGAAAGAGATTTAAGCATACTGTTGAAAACCTATTTTGTTATTTGCTTTGAAAAATTGTAATTCAACCTTTTTAGAAATTGCTGAATTTGGATGAAATATTTTATTTTCTAAAGAGTATTCCTACAAGTTGCCTGTATTGTATGATTTTGGATTTTCTGGCATTTTATTTTTCTTGCAAACTCTGTTATATCCATCCAGTGTACATACTGTATTTAGTAAAAAATAAAGAAAGCCACACCTCACTGTGTGTATTTTTAAAAGTTATAATCTGACTATCTACAGCACTCCTAATCCACTGTGTGGCAGGAAAACTGGCACCAACTCACCTGTCAAGTTCCTCTCCAAGCCCATAGCTCTTAGTTGCTGACAGAAGAATATCTATGATCTTTTCTGCAGATACAAGAGGAAAAAAAGAGAGCAACAAGTTAGATGAAGATGAGAGTGAAAGAATTCATCATGGGGGGGCTGGAACCTATCCCAGCTGTAGTTGGGTAAGAGGCAGGGTACACCTTGTACGGATCACCAGTCTATCACAGGGCCAACACACAGAGAGGCCCCGGGTGAACTGGGTTATAACCTTCTTGCTGTGAGGCTACAGTGCTAACCACTGCACCACCGAACCTAATGATGATATTCTTTGTAGGTGGAATGTGAGTCTGAAATACAGTTACTTTCTTGCTTTCTGAGAGAGTTACCCTTAATCAGTCTATTAAGTATATCAGGTGCTAACCAATAATCTGTCCAACTGCCCCCATTACTGTCTGACACAACTGACCTCAAAGACATATGCCACCAAATAAGCTTTACAGAACACAGGGGTCTACTCTCCCCCTTTCTGTGTACCTGTCGTGACATTGTGTTCATGATCTCTATTTACAACACAGTGACGGCTGCTGTAATTAATAACTTCACTGTACTTATACTCAAACATTCACCTTTGTTGTGTTTTTGCACTGCTGACTCTGTCAGCTGTTGTTCTTTAAGTCTGGAGGGCCACAGCCAGTTTCTGCCACTCCTCCATTGTCTCCATCTCCTTGGTCAAAGCTTCCCTGAGCTCAACACAGCATTTTTCACACGTTGTCCTTTCTTTTTCAAGAGCAGTGATTTGATTGGCTCTCTGCTGCAGGTCAGTGCTCTGTGTCTTTTCCTGTTTTAGGGCATCTTCAAGTTCAGCCTGTCTTATCCTGCTCTCTGATTGACATGCTTTGAGTCCATCTACCATGTACTTGAGCTTAGCAATAGTAGCTTGATTCTCAGAGATGATATGCTTTTTCTTTGACATCATCTCTTCATGGCACTCAGAGAGACAGCGGTATCTCAGTATTAATCTGTCATGTTCTATCTCCACAGCCTTGAGTTTAGCCATAAGGTCTGCATTCTCCATCCTCAGTGTCTGCATGTCATACCTCATGCTCTCTGAGGAAGCAGAGTCCTCTCTGAGCTGCTTACTGAGGATGGTTATAAGGTCTTCTGTGGCCTGCTTCTGGAAAACCATCTGCTCAAAACGCTGCTTCTCATTTTTGAGGGAGGATCTTAACATTTTTTCACCAATCTGGCTCTTTTCTAATGCCAGTGTCTTCTCAGAGAGCTCTTTCTCTTGCATTTGTATTCTTTTAAATGCTTTCAAGAAACGAGCCTTCTCTTTCTTGATTTCCTCCTCAAGTCTGCTGCGAGTGTCTTTGTCTTCCTGAGACTGTCTCTGATTCAGTGCAGCCTCTAGTTCACCTTCCAGCCTCTTGTTCTCAGAAGCCAGTCGTTGGTTTTGACGAGTCAGATGGGCCAGTTCTTTGGCTTCCATTTGCTGCTGAGAGACAGCAGCCTCATAGTCCCTCTGGAGTTGGCAGGTTTTTGTTTGCTCCTCTTTGAGGTCTGAGGCTACCTGGTTAACTTTCTCCTGCAGCAAGGACACACAGTTGTCCTTAGTTTCAATATTGATATGAAGACTCTGGATGTTGGAGTGCAGGGATTGAATTTGGTTGTTTTTTTTCAAGACTTTCCTTCTCTTGCTCAGTTACGTGGTCTTGTAAAGCCTTGATTTTGGCACAGTTCACCTTCTTGTACTGACTAGAGGACACCTTTGACTCATTTTTGCGCTTCTTAATCAGTTTTTTGTCCTCTTCAAGATTAGCTGTCACCTTGTTGATTTTGTGTTGAAGCTCAGCATTGCTGTGCTGGTGTGCTTTTTGTGACCTCTTAAGTTCAGAAACTTGTGCTTTCATGAGCTCCATTTCATCTCGAAGTTTGGCTTTTTTAGCTTGTTCCTTCTTCAGAGCCAAGAGTGGCTTTTTCTTTTTGTTCCTGCTCCAAAGGCTTCTTTCTGTTGAGCTTGATCTTGTATCACTTTAACTGTGTGTTCTTCCCTCAAGCACATTACTGCCCAGGCTGTGCTTCTCTCTCTCTCTCTTCTACTGTCTCTCACTGCAGGGTTCTGCCTCCAGAGCTGGAGAGTCTCCTGCTGCTCCCATGATGCAGCTCAACCCATGATGCAACAATAATTAAAACATTTATTAGTGTTATTGATAGTGTTAGTGCTATTAATGTACCATCGTTTGTCATTATTATTCCTTTAGCTGTAATAATAATTATTACTATTATTATTATTATTACTATTATTACTACTACTATTTACACTTTGACTTAGTCTGTGTATCTGCAATGTTGTCTTTCTCCTACCCCATTCCCCCACCACCCTCTCTTTCTGTCTAAACCCAACCGGTCGAGGCAGATGGCCGCCCACCTTGAGTCCGGTTCTGCTCGAGGATTCTGCTTCTTAAAGGAAGTTTTTCCTTGCCACTGTCGCCTAGTGCTTGCTCATGGTGGGAACTGTTGGGTTTTTCTCTGTAAATCTTATAAGATAAAGAGTACGGTCTAGACCTGCTCTATATGTACAGCGTCTCGAGATAACTTCTGTTGTGAATTGGCGCTATATAAATAAAATTTGACTTGACTTGACTTTTGACTTGATCTCTTTTCATCATCTTCAAAGCCTCTTTAAGAACAGCTCTGGCTTTTCTTTCCTCCTCTATCTGAGATTCCTCTCTTTGTGAAACCTTATCAATCGCATCGCTTACCTCTTCAAACTCAGAAGTGTAGGAGTAGTTTTCTGTGATGGAGGCAGAGGGCTGCTCCGGAACCTCTTCCATAATTTCCTCCTCAATCTCCTCCTTAAACATCTCATCAGGCTTCTCATCAATCTTCTCCTCAATCGCTTCTTCAGTCTCTTCCACAATCTCTTCCTCAACTACCTCCTCATTCTCCTCTTCAATAGCTTCCTCAGTCACCTCTCTTCTTCTTCAATCTCTCCCTCAAGGTCTTCCATGGAGAAGATTCCCAGAGATCTAAATTTGTCCATTTTCTTGTCTTGAAGAAATTGCCTTTGTCTCACTTGTCTCACAGATTAGTTATGAATGCAGCTGGGTTAAAACCTGGCTTTTTGTACACTAACTGGAACCTCTCTGTTAAAGCAGTGTGCAGGCAGGCAACTGGCAGAATCTGACATCACAATTTGACATCAAAACATTCAGCTGATTGATCTACAAATTCTACATTCCACATTCTCTCTGCATTCTACATGTCACGCCCTGCCACACACACACACACACACACACACACACACAGATAGATAGACAAAAGCATGCATGCTCTTGGGTGATTTTACCCTTTCTGCTGTATGAAGGACAGCAGATGTTTTGTTATTTAATTTTAGAATACATGGATCTGGTTTAATAGAAGATTAATTTGGATAACAGACACACATGACATGACATGATCGGCAGTGGCGTA
This sequence comes from Lates calcarifer, assembly GCF_001640805.2. NCBI lineage: Eukaryota > Metazoa > Chordata > Actinopteri > Centropomidae > Lates > Lates calcarifer. The sequence continues at coordinate 16,716 of NW_026116750.1, forward strand.
CCTGGCCTTTAACCCAGGAATTAGGGCTGTGCATCTTTATTGATCTCATGATTTGATTCAATTCTGATTATCCTGTCAATAATTTGATTCGATTTGATATCATGATGCATTGCATCCTCAATTTTCTTTATTAGTGCCATTGCTTCCTGTCTCCAATCATGCAACTAGGGATAATAGAGCACCCCTACTATACATATATAGTAGTGTATATATGTGTGTATATATATATATATATATACTGTATATACTTCTGTCTTCAGACATGGCCGGTTATACAAACTAGTTTGTTTGAAGAATACTGAGGCCTTGACAGTGTTACTTCTCATCTAGTGGTTAGAAACATCTAGTCTTAACTGGTGAGGAATGCAGTGCCATTCAAAATGAATTGAACTGTATAATCTTCTACTGCAAAGACAAGAATGTGTAATCATACCTTGTGATTTTATTCCAAATGGAGGCAAATAATCACCAATCTTGGAGAATCGTTTGTAATTTGGATCAAGGAACATGGGCACCACTTTGGTGAATCTGTTGATAAAAGAAAACATGTTACAGCAAGTAGGAAAAGAAGTGGTATTCATCAGTGCAGTATCTGTCTGAGACCTGTACAGCCTTGATGTTAACAGTGTAGATGGACTGATTAATGGCAGAATGCTTGAGAGGATTTAGAGTATTGTGTTTCCAGCTAATCCACAGTCTGTCTGAGCTTACATTTAACAAAACAAACTCAGAGATAAGTGTGAAGGAGAGGACAAAGCTCCACACAGTGAAGCTGGGAGCAAATATTACAGCCACACAGGAGCAGTTTGTTAGGTGCATCACAAGGGTAGTTAACTGGGAACCAGGCAAGCATGGCCCTCTTACTTCCCCACTGCACAAGCTCCTGTCTTATCCCTGATGTGGCTGGCCGCCACTGCCACATGAGCTGGCTAACCCATGTAGCATCATTTAAAACAAATAAATGATTGCTATTGTTGCCATTAGAGAATAAAAACTTGTTCTGAAATGGACGCCATTAGGACACATGCTGTATGAATGTGTGTGTGAATGTGTGAAAGTGACGTAATGTGAAGTGCTTTGAGTGGTTGATACGACTACAAAAAGCGCTATATAAGCACCATAATAGAAACTGAATGAAAATGAGGATTCTCCAGGAGCACTAATCCTTCCTTTAACAAACATGAACATTAAATCTTAGGTAAATAACCAATACAAAAAGCTTAACACAAGATGGTGGTGGCAGAAGAAGCTGCAGCAGCAAACTCTGATTTGGATGTAGATCTGGAAAAAACAGATGCAATCAGCCAACAAAGTAAAACCTGTCTGAAACTGGATTTTTGAGGCTGGTACTGATAGTTAGGATTAAAAAAAAGAAGAAAGAAGATAAGAAACAATCTTGATTAGGATTTTTACTAAAAGGGATATTTTACTTCTGAAAAATGAACTTGTTGGCATTGTAGTAGACAAACTATGTTTTGCTGACATGGTTTCTACATTACTTCAAATGTACTTTGGCATGTTTGTCCTGCAGTCGCTTGTTGTTGACATATGCACCATATATCACTGTGACTACAAAATGTCCTGCATAAACCCAGCCAATATATAATCCTTGCTTATTTATCAGTCTAGATGCGGATACAGCATGTGGCTAACTGGCACTTAAAGTTCCTTAAATGGCTTCTGGGTGTTATTATTTTAGAATCTCAGAATGACAAGCATAAATTAAGTAATGCATAGAAAACAAATGGTGGGTTCCAGTGATCCTTGACAACACAATTTAAAGATACAAAGAGTTGGCCCAGTTTGCTGACCAACGCTAGAGCAAATATTTTTGTGTGTGTGCTATATACCAAGTATTCAGTATTAACATGTGATATATCCATATAATCTGCAACAGGCTACTGGAGCATGGGTACACTTAAAACCATTATCCTTCATACTGCTGTATACAGTAGCAGTAATAATAGGGAATATCAAGAGGTATGTGAACAATATAATAGGATGATAATTTACTCTACATGAACACCACAGTGTATTAATAAGGAAGGTAGGAAGGCTCAACATTGCATATAAAACAAAAATTACAGTTAAGTGTATTCTCTTTGTTGCTTCACAGCATCAGACATGTTCTGCTCTATTTAATCCTCACATCTGTCTCCACTTTGGAGGAACAGGCTTTAATGAATACTGACATAGCAGAGCTTCATGTTTAAGCACAACTGGACATGTATGTACAACATTACTAATTTAATTATATTATTACTACTGTGATATATGTACATGTGTGTATGTGGGTGGCAGATAACAAATCAAACATGGATTTATATCCAAATAAAAATTCATCATGATGCCATTGAGTGTCCTCAGACCACCACTGATGACCCCCACACCCTAGATTTATTTTGCAATCTATCAATCTTGTAAGTTTTATCTAACATAAAATAAAAAGTATATATTGTAAAAAAGAAAAAGGAAATACAAACTAAACATTTGTTGAAAAAAAAAAAAAAATTCAAAGACATATCAGAGAATGTTCAGAAGCCAAAATTACTTTCTTGGAATACTGGGGGGGCAACTGAGTGTTTCCAAACACTTGACAAATTAGAGTTAAAAAACAAAAAAACAAAACACTGAACTCTGAACTTGGACCAACAACAAAAAATATAAAAGATAATGTACATATAAGCCAAATAAGAAATTTCTGTGGAAGAATCATAACAGTCTAAAAGAAACTTTCTTTAACCAAATCAACCCTGCAGCTTTGGCAGCTTGTTTTGTTTCATGTGTAATATCATGTAATGATCCTAAAATGAGCTCTGATTTTACAAAACAAAACAGCAGCTAATCAGTGAAAGCTGGAAAGTCTACAAAATAACTGAAAGAAAACTGTTCCTGAAAACACTTAAACACAATTAAGAAATCAGCTACAAATGATGCATCTTGCTTTTCTCTTTCAATTCTGTTTTTACTGCTTGATGGTGTGTTTTGATGAATTGATCCTGCTAGAATGTCCTGCTATGAGGCAGTAGGTTTAGTTAGAGAAAGGAATTTATTCCCCCAAATAAAATGAGTACAACTATTACAATCTGCCCCCGTGTGACTGCCTAAGGTGAGAAAGAATTGCAACACTTAACTCTGAAAAGCAACAGTAAGGGCAAAGGGAACTACAGTACGGTGAAAAAGTTTTAGGCACTGTAGATGTTTTGACTCGTATCCTTCATCAGTAGCATCAGGGAGGTGTCTGATCAGTCCCAGATTAATTCTGCTGCAGGACAATGAGTCCAAACACACAGTCAGCTTCATAAAGAACTGTCCTCAGAGACAAGAAGAACAAGGAGTCCTGCAGTAGATGGTCTGACCCCCACAGAGTCCTGATCTCAACATCATGGAGTCAGTCTGGGATTACATGAAGAGACAGAGACACTGAGACAGCCTGAATCCACAGAGGAACTGAGACAACTTCTCCAGTACAGGTGTACTGAGGAGAACTGGAGCTGTGTTAAAGGCAATTTAGGTTCTTCTGTTTACTGCACTTCACATGAGGTAAACTGATGAATAAACATTAATCAGCGGGTTATTTCTGACAGCATCCTCACTTTACCTTTAGTACCTTTCCACTCTCTTTTGTGAATACATTTTACTTGAATCTATGACAATGTACAAGATTACTACAGCTGCCACAACACCTACCAATACTGCAGACAGTGCAAATGATTTATCAAACATCACAATCATCTGTGGCGCTCCAGTGTTTTTGACCACCACATCAGACAGGAGTCTCCCCAGCCATACAAACTAAGCCATATCCAAAGGTCAGTCAGAGATCCAGGTGACATCCTGAGCAGCTTCTCACATATCAGAAGTGGTTGGATGGTACTAAAAACACTGAAAAAATCAAAAAAACATCATGTCACAGTGCCACCAGTACCTTCCAGACATGAGTGAGTACCCTGAAGCACACAGATGACAGCACTGTCTACCCCCACATTAGGCTGGTAAGCAAACTAAAGAGCAATGAGAGCAGATTTCACTTTTCACACAGTACCTTCATGACATGTGACGTTGGTTCAACAAGTCTGAAGTCATTTGGACCAGATGTGGTGGCCTTCTTGGGTACCGGTACCAAACAGGATATCTTCCAAAGCACTGGTACACTTTCCTGCCTCAGACTTAGGTTGAAGATATGTTGCAGGATATCAGCCAGCCAGATAGCACAGGACTTTGACATTGGTGTGATCAGGACCTACAGACCTACATGGATGGAGTCTCTTCAGTTGTCTCCTAATCATATATCATCCAACCATAACTATGCCTATAAGTATTAGAGTAAATTTCATTTTTCCTAAGTTAAAAATAATCAAAGTCACTGAGGTAATCAAAGTGACAAGACTAAGAATTGACATGCTAGCAGCTCTGTGAGGCTGTAATTAGCCGTGCTTTGAGCTGTATGCTAACATTTTGTATATTTGTATGCTATAATACAAATATGCTCATGAGGACAATGTTAGCATCTTAGTTTAGAGAATTAGCTTGCTAACATTTCCTAACTGGCACTAAACACAATGGACAGCTGAGGCTGATGTGAAGTCACTTGTTTTTTCAGGAATTTGGTCATGATGGCACTAAATGAAAAGGATTACCAAAGTCATTACAATTAATCCTAAGGGGGATATGAATGTCTGTACCAAATTTCAATCTATACAATAGCTGTTGGGACAGGAAACCACATATGTGAACCAGTGGATGGCGCTAGTGGAAATAGCACATTTACATCCAGTAGATGTTGAGATATTTCACAGGATATATGGAAACTTTAACCTGCCAGTGGATTGACCAACACCATCCATCTCTGAGGTCATGCTACTATCATGTCTAATATGTTATCAAACTGATTAAATGTTTAAAACATGATGATATACAATTAAATGAAGCAAATTGATCCATTTCATATTATTTTAAAAATTATTATTATTTCTTCTTATTTTTCTTTTGATATTGATAGTCAGCAGAAATAAGGAACGGAAGCAACAACAGATTAGATAAAGAAAGGTTAATGAGGGCAGAATGAAGTGTAGCATAAAAGGTTGATATTTCTTTAGAAGCAGCAGGAGTTTATGAATGACTTCTGACCAGTTCTCTCAGCTGTATTACTTGTTGCAGCTGCAGCAGAGGAACCAGCAAAGACAGCAGAATAAATGGGTCAAGGACTTCCTGCACATTTTACCACTCCTTTCTCCTGAGGAAAATTCACTTGTGTTATTTTAACAGGTTACAATTTGTACTCTGTGAGCGCACTTCATTAACGCTGCTGTCTAAAGGCCATGGTGGGTTGAGGGGTTTGCGTGCCTCTGATGCTCAGAGAGTAAGTGGGTAAGTGAACTGGCCTGAGGTATTCTCACGCACTGGGACAACAACAGAGCAGAAGAGGACAAAAATAGATCTGCACTACACATGGGCCCATTCAGACCATTGCGTCTCCTGACTCATTTTATAGATAGTGCTAAAAACATAAGCAGGTGTAGGGCTTTCACCGTGTGGGCTTTAATAATGCAAAGGCAGAAATGGGATCTTTCCTCTGTCAAACCACTCTGTGCTCAGAGAGCTTTCTGTAAAATAGGCCAATATAACTGAGAATACTTGGCTTGGTCCAGTTTTTTTTCACAATACACTGGGTTATTAAGATGGTTCTCCAGAGCACCACAAGCACAGTGGTGGCATTGACCAAGCAAGGTAGGCAACTGTTACAAGATGAGCCAATGTACAGTCATGTGGAAAAGAAAGTACACACTCTTTGAATTCTATAGTTGTTTTGTTGTTCATCTGAGGTTGTGTTTATCTCATTTTAACACCTGCTAGAGATCAGATGATTTTTTTTCCTGGTACATAAAACCATAGAATTTAGAGAGAGTGTACTTTCTTTATCACTTGATGTGCTATACACCTGAACACACCTGTAAGGATACAGAAGCCTGCAATTCATCCCATCAAATAGTGAACCACAGTTATCAAAGTGAGCTAGTAGGACCATCGACTCACTTGTTACAGGATGGGAGGACCAAGCCTCTCCTCCTACGGATGCTCATGAAAACAGAGAAAATGATAAGCCAAGAAAAGAAAACCTAATGCAAGATATATGATATGGCAACTGTAAGAAAGGAAAACTGCTTTCAGGAGAGAGGAAGAGAGGGCAAGAGACAAGAGGAAGAAAAAATATTCAGATTCTTAAAGTACTGCAATGATTAAAGTCAAAGTTTTAGATGTTTTTTATTATTATATACTTGTATTATCATTTAGACGCACTAACATGTAGACAATATGTTGATGTTAATTGCTACATAATTTTAATGACCTGACTGCTAGGAGGCTTAATTTATAATGATGCATCATATTCTATTAGTTCAGGGGTGGGTAAACTATGGCCCGTGGCCCACATCCAGCCCGTTAGTCTTTTTAATCCGGCCTGCCGAAGATTGGTACAGAATTGCCCACATCAAATCGTATCATAATTATGACTGCATTCATTTAACCTTGTCCTCTAATGCCTGGCGTTCCACCAGGTGGCGCATTAGGCGCAGTGATACATTGACTTGATTTGCAGGCTACTCTGCTACTGCTCTGAACCCATCTGCAACAATGAGTGGGCCAAAGAAAGGAAAAGTCAACAGTGAGTGTTTAATAAGGAATGGACAACTAAATATTTTTTCACTGAAGTCCGGTCAAAGGCTGTATGTCTTGTTTGCTAAGAAACCGTTGCGGTTTTAAAGGAACATCAGCCGTCACTTTTCCACCAAGCATGCTAATTATACTAACAACCAGTCAACGCAAGAACAGATGGCTACCGCTCAGAGGTTGGCAGCTAGTTTGCAGGCTCAGCAAAACACCTTTATCCGATAAACTGCCATCCAAGAATCAAGCACGAAGGCAAGTTATTTGCTGGCATTTAAATTAGCAAAGACTAGCAAACCTTTCTCTGAAGGGGAGTTTCTCAAAGAGTGCATGGTAGAGACAGCAGGTATCTTGTGTCCTGAGAGCAAGAACAAATTTGAAAAAATTAGCTTATCACGCAGGACAGTGACTCGCCATGTTGAGCTTATTGACGAAGACTTAACTAGCAAGGGGGGCAATCAAGGGGTCGTGATCGACGCTGATCACCAGGACTTTACCACCCCAGTGTCAGCTGGTTAAGTTTGGGGAAAGTATGTCAACAAGTGTGGGAGCTCAAACAGGAGATTACCTAAAATACCTAAAAAGCTGACGATTTTCCTGAGTTGAGTGACACAGATTGGCTTTGTGATTTAGCTTTTGCTGTAGACATACTGACACACATGAATGAGCTGAACGTGAAGCTACATGGGAAACACCAGTTTGTGCATGAAATGTACACAAACATCAGAGCCTTCAAAACCAAGCTAGCTTTAAATTCAAAGCAACTGTCAAACAAGTCATTCGCTCATTTCCCCACACTGGCTAAGCTGAAAGAGGCCCTCGACATGTGAAAAAATACAGGAAATCACTGGATGACCTCTGATTTTGGAAAAATTGACAAGTCACTTCAGCTGGTGTCATGTCCCTTCACACAAGACCCTGAAACGGCGCCACAGGAGTTGCAGTTGGAACTGATTGATCTCCAATGTGACACTGTCTTAGAGAAGTTCAACTCTCTTAAACTGGATGAGTTTTATGCTTCATTAAGCGCTCTACGTATGTGTGTGAACAGACTTTTAGTGTGATGAAGACCAACAAAGCACCCCACAGATCCCAGTTGAGTGATGAACACCTCAGATCTGTTCTGAGAATTGCCACAACAACTAACACCAGATTTCGATGCAAAAATCTTCCCACCATATCTACACACTGAACCACATCAGATTTTTGATTTTTTTTTATATTTAATACCCATGTCATAGTACTTTTTAGCAAAATGTAAATTTCTGATTTATGGAGCATTAACAAAAAAAATTTTTTATTCCACACTTATATTTCAAGAGCATATTTCCCATGTAGGACAGAATCTACCCAAAAAACAATCATACTACTGGAAATAGCATTTTTAATTAGTAAATGCACAAAATATTAAGTTGAATGAAACTGTATTTATTTATTATTTTCAAAGTATAAACTACTAACCAGTGCTTTGGGGGAGACCTCAGTCTGTGTGTTTCTGCTCAGTCTCTGTTTTTAAAACTTGCCAAACGTCTTTCACTTCTTTCAGAACTTTTCAATAAAATGTTCCTCCACATTTCTCAGTATTTTCTTGCCTCTGTATGTTCATTTAACTTTGCTTCCATGTGTCCTGCGCAAAGCAAAACCTACATCCATTTACATCTTTTATGACAATTGCACAACAATATGTGAGTCAAAACACACCTTGTACTGTGCAATACTGAATTACTGAACTGTTCAAATTTTATTGGTACTACTATGCCAGCTAAAGCTAATGCAGTCTATGCGGTCTGTTTTTAAACAGACAACAACTTTTTAAATAAATCTGTAATTGTAAAGCCATGACATTGGTAGGCAAAAACAAAGAATTCTCCTATTGAAACAAGCTAGCTAGATAGCTAAAACAAAAAGAAGCTGAACTTGTGTATTATTTTAATTGTAATCATAAATGTAATTTGGAACTATCTGGAGAAAACACAGAGGAATATTAACGCCAACCCAGAGTCTCATTTTGTGAGCTTGTCTTATGCTGTTGATATCATGCATTTTCAGGGAAATTTGTAAAGACTAAAGACCCACTTATGACTCTGCATTCTATGTGTGTAGATTAAGCTGTGGGCTAAAATGTACAGTAACTACATTGTAGGACTACATTGTCGAGAGATACCGCACGTAGACAGCAACATCTGTGACTGGTAGCTTGTGTTTTCCTGACATGTTTCTGATGTTGGTGGAGTTTGTTGAGTGAGGACAATATTTAGGTTATACTGCAAACCCTCTGCTCATTGTGATTGTAACAATCACTACGACTGAGAGAATGTAGATAGCAATTGCCGATGGTATTCTCTTTTTCAGTGACTGTTTTTACTACACACAAGAGGCAAGTCCTTCTGGCTTCTGACTCCTGTAAGATAGTGTCTGTATCAGTTACAGTGGAGAATGTAAAGCATTATACAGCCTGATAACACATGCATCTAGCATTGCTGAGGTAATATCAATTGCACCTACTACGGCACTTCTGTTAACCTTGTGTGTCAAGTATAAATCCAGTTTATGTAAGTTACCAAACAGAAACGTGACCATGCTTTAGAAGAACACAAGCAAAAGCAGTATCACTAGTATGGGATGGACCGATGGCAATGGGGTCACACTGATCACAGTGTATCTGACAATTATGTTTGATGTCTAAAATGCTACAAACTCACTTCAAATATGAGGAAACATATGATATATATTCTTACTTTGGATAAATGGCAGTCATCTTGGCTGCTGCAAAACCAGGCTTACAGGCCCCCTCGCTGAGATTGCCATACTTGTAGATCAGCTCCAAAGGCCTGTGGAAATAGAGAAATGAAGTCAGGCAAAGATCAAATGTCCACACATAAATTATATAAACAAAGTAGATATTACACAAATCCAACAGCTAGCTCCTAGACTTTGACTGAGAAGTGAAACTTGTGTAATAGTAAAATGTATACTCACAGACCACCATCCAGCTTCAGAAGGAATCCTTGCTTGTCATACACTAGAAAAAAAATAAAAGAAAGTATGACAAATATGAAAGGTTATTTCTATGACATTGAAGTCACAAGATGTTTCTTGTTTTCAAGAATTTCAATAATTGAGATGTTTCTGTACTGGCACATCTGTTAACTCAGGTCAGTTTCCAGGGAGTTTTAGATTTATGTAATATGGTGAAATGTGAGGGTGTAAGGTGGGCGTGGAGACCCTCCTGCTAGCTTGAAGATATTTTTCCTTGCACTCCAGCAGAGGGTATTCTTAAAATTCACTACAAGCTGGACAGATTGCTGACCTAAATGGAGGAGGACACTGAGAAGCAAGGCCATACTAATTGGATAATCGTGACCCTGAAGAATCTGAGAAGCAGTTTGTGGAGGTATCGCTACTATCTCTACTTTAGACTCCGCAAAATGACCAACAAAGACAAGGTTGTTTGCTGAAGCTATACTACCTTGCTTTTACCAACAAACCAACAAATCTGCTAACTTCGGACAGTGGAGTCACCAGAAACAAGAGGAGCAATGTCAACTGTACAGCTTTGACAGACTGCCTATTTCCTGCATGGGCTACATTTGAATTAGTTCAATCAAATTACTTATCGAATTTTGAATTAATTAAGTCATGGAATGAAAATACACAGACCAAACTGATTCGTAAAGCTTGAATGTTGTTGTGAGGTATCTGAAATACACTAAGATGAACAACCTGGGAATAATGAGAAAGTTTGATCATTCAGAAACATTTAAAACAAGTATGAAGAAGTGATAAAGTTCTGTAAAATGAAGAAATATTTAAGCTTCTGCACAATTTCTAAATCTGCAATCAAATTTAATCTGAGGCACTGGACAATTTAACGCCTTTGTACAAAATGTCAGATTCCCTTAAGTTGTGTTTTTTCCATTGAAGCATGAGCTCAGATTTGGGCTGAACGATTGCAATTTTTCTGGAGCCTATCCCATCTGACATTGGGTGATTTTCACAATTGCTGAACCGATATTATCATTTGTAATGAAAAAAAAAATATTGCATTTGAAAATGCAAAATAGAAGAACCTTGACAGTGGGGTCCAAAAGTCTCAGACTTTTGGACCCCACTGTCTAAAGGTATCCTGTAACAGATAATCGCATCTTGGAATAGGTCAGCACTGTGTGACTGTGCTTATGTTCCCATGCTTTTTAATGACAGCTGGTAGATCATCCATTGGTGAGGAATATATCATGTAAATTATGCACAAAAGAGTAGCTGTAACTCAAGAACTGAAAGCAATAGTTCGATATCGTCGATTATGTTGACTAATCATTGCAGCCCTAGAGAAGTACTGGACTGATATTGGTATCGCAATGGATGTACCAGGTAGCTAAGAGCTAGCTACATTTAGCTTAACCATCATAATGTTGGCTTGACGAAAGATTTGTCTATGTTTTTTACACTATCTCCATGATTTGTCTCCAAGTTTTTTCCTTTTTCTATGTGAGCCATATTTGTTTACTCTGAAGTCACATTTCATAGCACAAGATTTGGAGTTTCAAGAATCAAGACTTTTTTGCCAATAGATCTTCCTAAATCACACTAGTCCTGTAACATCAATGTGAGTTATTTATAGGGTTAGACATAGATATGAGACTTTCTCCTACAGTGTGTGACCTGCAATCACAAGAGAGTTTACAATACAGTGGTGCCTGAAAGTTTGTGAACTCTTTAGAATTTTCTGAATAAATATGATCTAAAACATTTTTCAGATTTTCACAAGTCCTAAAAGTAGGTAAAGAGAACTCAAATAAACAAATGGTACAGAATTATTATTTTGGATTATTTATTTGTTGAGGAAAATGATCCAGAGTAGGCAAAAGTACCTTTTTTGGATTAGCAGCTAATTTTAAGGTGCAAATAGAATCAGGTGTTCTCAATAAACTGAATAACAATCAGGTGTGACTGTGTGCCCTGTTTTATTTAAAGAACAGGGACCAATCAAACTCTGATCTTCACAACACATATTTATGGAAGTGTATCATGGCATGAAAAAAGGAAATTTCTGAGCACCTCAGAAAAAGAGTTGTTGACAATGTTTAGGCTGGAAAAGGTTATAAAACCATGTCTAAAGAGTTTGGACTCCACCAATCCACAGTCAAACAGATCGTGTACAAATGGAGGAAGTTTAAGACCATTGTTATCCTCCCCAGGAGTGGCCAACCGACAAAGATTATTCCAAGAGCAATGCATGTAATAGTCGGTGAGGTCACAAAGGAACCAGGGATAACTTCTAGGCAACTGAAGGCCTCACTCAAATTTGCTAATGTTAATGTACTGCTCTCCAAAAAGAACACTGCTGCCTGTCTACAGTTTGCTAAAGATCACTTGGACAAGCCAGAAGGATACTGGAAAAATGTTTTGTGGACGGATGAAACCAAAATAGAACCTTTTGGCTTGAATGAGAAGCATTATGGAGAAAGGAAAACACTGTACCATACCCGTGGAGACACTGTATTTTTCAGTTGTGTACTCTGCCATGCACTACAACACTGTGTTCTTTATGAAAACATGATGAGAATGTCCAAAAACACTGGCTTTGTATCAGAAGTCTGTGACAGTTCTAATTGCTAGCAAAATTATTTTTCTTTCCTTGATTCATTTAACCCATAAGAGCCCAGACCCATTTCTCCTTTTAGGAAAACGATTAATTATTAATTATGGGGGATGTAAAACAGACTAAATGGAAGAGATGTAAACAACGTTTTATTTTTTAAATAATTTTTTTATTTTCTTGGGGACTTCATGAGTTAAAAGTCAATTATGAGGAACTTTTGACAACATTTAAAGAGTTGGTGGCACCTGTGTCACTGTGGGCTCTTATGGGTTAAACACAAAGAAACACGGCAGGTGTAAAAATCAAAGTATAGTTACAGGTTTATGACCATATTTTTATATATATATATATATATATATATATATATATCACTGTACAGTCATTTTGAATACTTAATAATACTTAATAATTTGTAAAGACGGGATTTTACAGCTCTGGGAAGTTGTCATGGTGACTGCTGTTTTATCCTCTATCTTGAAGATAGAGAGCTGAATGGGAAAGCTCAAATGATACCTTCTGTGTCCATGTAGTGCAATGGTATGTGTGATGTCAGTTTCTTCATCTGTGGACAGTACATGCCGATAAACATGCGTCAACACATCCGTGCCTAATGTAATATAAACAGAGCTGGGTGCATGTCTGCTGACCGTGTCAGAATCCAATTTGGAGTATATCCAACCCTGTACAATGTGTGCAGGCACATACTTTAAACCACGCTGACACTATCTCTGGAGAATGGTGCGTGATGTTGGGTGAAGAGGCCTAGACTGCTGATGGAAAAGCTGACTGTAAAGACAACATGGTTGGACTGAAGATAAGCAGTGCCTGTTGTTTCTGGACAGTGTGGGAGGATGCATATCCTGCTGTAGTATCAAATAAAGCTGGATCAACCTACCACTCAACTTCTGACTTCAGAAAGTGAATTCAGTGAAATGCTATTTTTTGGCTACAATCATATAAGCTTTTGGAACTAATGGTAGATACAGAGGAAGTTTCTGACAACCTAACATTTGTAAACCTTGTGTCACTAAGGTACAGATCTTTATGCCAATTGGTCTTCACAAAATGGACACCACCAGGCTTTTTGCATAGGCGACAGATTCAAATTTAACCTGGTTCTAACACTGTGTCTCACCACCCACATCTTCAATATGTTCAGTGATTCACTAGGATATTCAGAAATCTTGAAATAATTAATCTGAACTCTTAGTGAAGTCTGTTCATGCCAGAGGTGACAAAGAATAAATCTGCTTCATCTCAAAAGGTACAGGAAAGTTAAAATCACAAATTTGTAAATAGGTGGTCATTTTTATCTTTGCTCTGCCTCAAATACACCAGACCATTGCATTGTACTGACCATCCCCTGCAGATGGAAAGTAGAAGATTTAGAGCTCCAACTCATAGGACTAAAAGACTCAAAGACTCTTTTGTTAGCACTGCAATTAGTAGGCTGAATTTGCACAGATGGTGGTGCTAAGCAGTTTGTCCACACTCTGCAACTTGGGCTCTTTTGTCTTCACATGTAGTGATCTTGCATTGTATTGCACTTTATTGTTGTCCCTGTGTTCTGATTGGTATGTTGTCTTTGATGTTGTATTTATGAGTGAATTAATGCGTTTAAAAAACAAAAAACAAAAAATAGCTGCAACCACCCCTAGTGGTATAATAAAATTTGACTTGACTTATAAAATTTTAATTATAACTTGTAATTTTGTAGTTTTACCCTCACATCTTCTTTACACAGGCTCACATCTTCTTTTAAAACTGTTAGTTTTGCAACTCCATTCTAGTTAGTAATGCAGACCATTCAAAGTTTCACTTCTGCTGCTGTACAAGAATAAAATGGTTTTGCACAATACTTTCATAATACCTGAAAAACTATAACAAACACTAACACTAAATAAAAACCAAATGAAACAAGTAAATTCCTCAGAATAGAAATAAAGATGGGGAAAAAATATGTATGCACTTAAAAAACTAGCTAAAACTAAACAGAACTCAAAAACCAAACCGAAAATTTCTAAGTATATTAACTTTTCCAGGGTGTACTGACCACGTACATATCTACATGTACATATCACTCCTCCTTCATGTCAGAGTGGTACACTGTAAGATGTATTCACTTCAGCTTGCAACTTCAGTTCCTTTTCCTCATTTCCTTTAAGATTATCCTGACATGCAGAATCATGAGGCTCTCTAATGTCTCAACAGTAGTGTTTCAGAAAACATTCATGATATCCTTGATGACGGAACTGCAGGTTAAATAATTCAAGCAGCAGAAAAGGGGAGACTGGTTTTTATCAAGTGTTTGATAAACATCTGAAAAATTTACAGCTTCTGGAATGCTACTGTTAGCCTGCTAGCTGTGCATCTTCTTTCTCTTGATAAAACAGAAAAAAATAAGAAGAAATGTAACAGGTCTGACACAACCCGTTTCTGATCTCCACAGTTTCTTCTTTAACCAAGCTGCTTACCAGGCCCCCTCAGGGACTTCTGAAGGACTTCAGCAGCTGAAGCAGTAGGAGAAAAGGAGGCTTAACTTAACAAATCAGTGTCTTTCTGCTAATGAACGTTATATACAAATTGCTTATTACCATTTACTTGGCAATATTTTGTATTAGGAAATTTCTGTGTTGCCTCTAGTTTGTCCTTTATAGTGTTTAATTTGACTGACCATGAACATTCATTCTCATTTTACTATATGTTTGGTACTATCATGTATTTATTTCCCACAGTTAATTCCTGTTATTTGTTACAGTGTAATCTAATAAATATCTTATATCTTATTCATCATTGTAGCCCATAGTATTAAGAAATCACTGACTGACACTGATGACTGATTACAAAAATTCAGATCTAATTTCTCCATTTATGACACCTTCCAAAGCAGATTAAAGACTAACCATAACTACAATTGGCACCACTGTTGAGGCCATACAATCTAAAAAGACTGTAAAAGCTGTCACAAGGTTGGTTTGAAAAAACTAGTCTACAGCTGTCTGGCACATTCTCTTTCCTGGCTGCCAAAAGTTTACAGACTCAGGAAAAGCTCAAGTGCACTAAATAACAAGCATTGCTTGGCTCTACTTAACACGCCATTTTCTAATCAAGCCTGGACACAGATTAACAGAGGCTCAGCATTTCTCCATCTTCAACTCCACCAACCCTTTTATGAACTTTGAGTGCAGCCTGCATCCTTAGCAAGCTCTACATAAACATCCAATCCAACCAGCCCCCAAATTGCTAGCAAATGCTGATATGCCTGAGGTAAAAAAGTAATTTTCTCTTGTTAAATAATCTGAGTTGAGCTGGAGGGCTAACATCGCCCTGGAAGGAAGACATGGAGGCAGCCTACAAGAGGAAAAATCTGAATATGCTGGATGTACAGCAGAAAGCAGAGTTACTGAAGGCTCTAGGGAATCAAATGAAGGGTTAGGGGCAGAGGAAAGAAATGCAAAGGGCCAAATTCACCAAGACCACTTTAAGATGGCCCAAAGCTTGCTTGAGAAAAAGGTCTGACACACTGGTAATGGCAAAAAAAGGACCTTGAAGTGCATGTGCACTTCGCATGTAGTATTTGGTAGTTCGTTCCACCATCGGGAACCACAAAAGACAGCAGTCTGGACTGTGAATGCCTTGTGTGCAGGATAGCAGTGTCAGACAATGATGCTTGGTGGAACTCAGTGGCCAAGAATGTATACACCTGTATGATTCAGTTCAAGTAGATGGGTACAGAAGTCACTCTGTAGGCAGCATTAGTGACTTGAACTT
>NW_026116751.1:0-25912 GCF_001640805.2 Lates calcarifer
GAAAAATTAGTCAGTTTACAGCTAAATAAAACTGAGAAAATCAGCATATCCTCACTTTTGAGAAGTCAAAATTACAGAATGTTTTTTTCCAGACTTTCACAACTAACAACCTGTTTTAAGACTATTTAAGACTCAGCATGTACTTCAACAAAGATATCTCAAGAAACATGAACTCTGATTCAAAAGAAACTCATGAGTCCTGGCTGATGTATTTAAGACGCCACATCGGCACTTGTCACATCTTCCCAGTCAGGAACACTCAGCTTCCTGTTATGAAGACAGGATAAAATCCACAAACACTGCCACTTGGGTCAGGCAGCTGAATGTCTTTCACACATGGTGACCACATGTATGAGACTAAAACTCATCAACGTGTACAAATATCCCACAATTTCATCTTAGAGGTTTAAAAGGAACACCTGGCATCATAGAAATAAATACCAAACAAAGGCAAGACAACATACTACAACAGATTTGACAGAATTGCATTAATTGATTACATTTAATTTCAAAATGATGCTTTTAGTGCAAAGGACATTTTCTCTCCATTCGTTTTAATCCTCCAACTAATTACCTCTATTCACCAGCATCTCTACCTGTAATAGATTACATTTAAGGCTTTCTCTGACTACGTTATTCTGTGACAGTTGTTAAATTAATGTGCAGAATGTTCAGGATGTGGGAAATTGCCAAGAGCACCAGATGTTTTCACATCACATCTGCTCAAAGATTATTTACAGATAAACATTTCATACCAAACATTTAGTGCATCCAGGTCCCACATATAAATACATATTAGAGTCTACTGGATTTAATACGGGACCTAACACAAGCTCAAACAAAAACAGGGTGTGGTGAGTCACTCTTTGGCTTTCTATTGTCAAATTAATATTCTGCTCCTCTACTGACTCGCCCTTCTCTTAAACCACAGAGGCCAAAGAGGAAGGCGCAGCGAGAAACGCTGCTGTGTCACCCAGACATTAAACTGAGATGGTTTGCTGTCAGCATGACTGTGTGGTGTCTCAGTGACTCAGTGTCAAACTACCAGCAGTGCTCAGACTGCCAGTCAGCACAAGCCCATCTTGGCTCCTGTTATTACCAATCTCATCTAAAAGCTGGATTCAAACAGTGGTCGAGAGAAAACACTTCTACAGCTAAATCAGTACAAGAATCATTATCCTTCTAATATATCTATCCTAATATAAACTGCTGAGACTTAAATTGATTCTATATATTGTGATTGTGAGGTTTAAACCAGTCAGTAAGTCCAAACTAAAATATCTCAACAACTACTGGAAGGACTGCCATTACATTTTGCCCAGGCATTCAAAATTGGTTGGTTCTACGTGTGCTAATTAGGGGTAAAACATTTTTCCATTTGTGACAGAATGCAAGAAATTTTTTGGTTCCAGTTTCTCAAATAAGAAGATTTGCTTTGTACGGAGCCCAGGAGGGGACAAAATCTGAAGGTTGGGAAAAAAAAAAGACGTACTTTTGCGAGATCTCGCACATTAGCATTTAGCTCAAAGCACTGTTGTGTCTTGGTACAGCCTCAGAGCTGCTAGCATGGCTGTGGACACTTAAAACAAATCATAAGGAACAATAAGGAGAAGTTTAAGACTTGTTTTGAAAGAAGGTTTTATAAGTTAATGAGTGTGTAATGAAAGAGTATCAACCAGAACAATCTCTGTTGGTTTATGCTTTTACAATTCAGTTTGGAATGAGCTAATTAATTCTTTCTGCGGCCAGAACGCGATGCTTTGTAATTTCTCACTTATCCTGTTAAAATAAAATAAATATTCCTCCATGTACATCCAACTGATTCTACTACGACTTCAGCAGTTTCCTCCGGGATAAATAAAGTTTCTTGAATCGTGAATCTTGAATCTGTGTGCAGTTCTCATTTACTAGCGGCCATTTGAGTGGCTTTCAAAATGTCCAAATAAACACCAGCCACATCACATGCAACGCCGCTGAAAGAAAACACTCATTTAACCTCAGCAAAGCTGAATTCTAAAGCTAAAGCAGAGAAGAGGCAGCTTTGAGCTTCCTGTGGGTGCTCAGATGTCAAAAGGCAAATGGAGACAGTAATCATGTGTTTAGCCTCTGAGGTCGCCTCCCTGTTTGGAAATATTTCTGCAGTTCTTTTCTGAAATAGTCCGACTCCTCTTGAGGCGGTCTCCAGATAACCACTATTTAGTCACCAAAACACACATCAGCTAAGTTTGACCTTCAAGATCGCTCCTCTGCAAGAGACTGGTGTGGTCTAACTCCTCCAGTTCAAGAAAGTGTGAGAGAAAATAGTGAGTCCCTCTCCTGCTACTATCACACAATTCAACACCAGGTGGAGAAAAATAGTCTTTGGCTTTGTGCCCACGATGCGTAATCCAAGTGTCACACTTTGTGCTCATTTCACAAAATTTCTGAGGCGGTGTTGTGTTTCCACCCAGCAGAGGAGGGGCGTGACACAACTGGATGACAGCACATCCAGCCTACCGCAGCAAGATAGATTACATGGGAGAAGCTTAGGAAATAGATGGATTCACTGATCAATGTGCCAGCAATGGTCTCTCCTCTCTTAAGTGCTGAAAGTAATCCGGAGTGATTTACAATATTGACCAGTAGGAAGGCTTCTCCAGCTCCCCGTTTCCAACTGCACAGGATCTGATGTAACTATCCCCCGTGCCCATCAGTAAATGGAAAGCAATGTGACCCGGGGGCCAGTAACTCCATGCACTGGACACTGTATACACTGATGGGAAAATAAGCAAAAAGCAGATAAAAATGTTCTTCCTGCAGAGGTTTATTTTCTAGCCTACATACTACACAGTGGCTGCAGACATTTCGACCTGCTTCTGTCCTGCAAGGGCAGACTATAGGACACCAGAGGCTGGATGAAGGTTGAATTGTAGCACTAGACAGAATAAGGAAAAACAGAACTTCCCTGTGGGTTTCACACATGCATCATATTACACTGCATCAACCCATCTTTACTAAGGCCTGCATGAAATTGTAATTAACCATCCACTGGGACTCAGCTACTATGGATTGTGTCTGTGTCATATATTTACAGAAACTCAAGTTAAAGACTTCTATCTAGTCAGTGAGATGATTTTTATTCACACTTGTTACTGGCAATGATTTAAAGGAATAGTTCAACAGTTTTGGGAAATACACTTGAGAGAAAATACCACTCTCACAGCTGATTAGCTTAGCTTAGCACAAAGACTGAAAGCTCACTGATTGACACATTATGTCTTCTTCTTAATCCAAAAAGCTGAGACATGCAGGTTAAGTGAAACTGCTTGTCTAAACTCCTGTAGGTGTGATGGGCTGTCTGTAATGTGTTGGTCCTGTGACAGACTGGCGACCTGTCCGTGGTGGAAATGTCTCTTGTTTAAAGTGCGCTCCACAAAGAGGGAACCCAGTCAAACAAACCATTTGTTATCCAACACAAAATTACTCACCAGAACTCGATCTCCCACTCGTAGGTCCTTATCTCCACCTTTCTTTACTGACCCGCTGTCAGACATGTTGGACCCTGACTCGTTGCCTGTTTTCACAGCGCTGTTGAGCAGGCCCTCTCTGAGTGGCACTACCACCCGCTGGCCAGGGGGGGCGCCGCTGCCACCCTGCTGAGTCTGATTCTGGGTAGAGAGCGAGTCAGTGGAGTGGCTGTCGCTCCCCTCGCCGACCGGCTGTCGGGTGAGCTTGGAGGGTCGCGTGAAGATGCCCTGGAGGGGCTGGCACTCAAAGTAGCGCACGCCACCCACTGAACCATCGTTTTTGCCAACTAGGTCATTCAGTATCACGCCTGCCCACTGTCCCGGGGCAAACTGGGTCTCCCCTAGGTAGGCAATAACTCCTGGTTTGACGCCGTTGACCCAGACCTGTTCACCCACTGTGTAGTCCCCCAGTACATCATCGCCCTCTTCAGAGATTTTAGTCGGTGTGGTGGCTTCAGTGGGGTGCCTGGAGAGAGGGAGAATCATTATGTATCATGAACCATGTTCCAGTGTTCACATAACAAAAAAACAAAGCAGGTAACACTAAACATGAACAGTAATTGCAATAAAACTAAGGCTATAAAATGTGCATGAAAATGAAATCAATGCTTCTTATTGTAATCACATTCTCTCAGCTAAAAACCCTCCTCATTGGAGGGTCAAGTTGTAAACACTGCGTTCATTGTGAGAACGTCCTCATTCACAGTCCAGCAGAATCGCCGTCACACCATTTATCCTGTTTGACTGTGTCATGCTGGCAAAAAAAGAAACCTGCCTGTGTGGCAGCATCCAGCACAACAGCGCAGTTTGTGCAAGATTAGGCGTTACTCTAATTCCTCCTGAAAAGTGGGTCAGAGAGACGGTATCTGTGATGTGCCTGTGATTAACCCTGCCATGCAGCCCCTGTGATATCGCCTGTTTGACACATAGATGAGCTGGATCTCTGGTTTTTTCCACAGCAGCCTGTAAACTGAGCAGGGCACCATTAGCTTGCGGTCTGCTGCACAGCACTGCCAGTAAAAGTCTGTGTTTATCTGTATATGTGTCTATGCAGGAGCGTTGGTGCCAGGGCTGTCTCCCCGACACCCTGAGAGAGGGCCTGGGGCTCTGTGGGCCCCAGTGGTTGTGCTTTATGCCCCAATTGTTCCCATATGTTGTGATGTGGGACACACAAATGCAAAACAGGGGGTTTAACTGATGATACAGTTTGAAAGATGAACTGCACCACTGGAATATACTGCAGGAATTTCAAAGGTGTAGTCCACTTTCTGTCTGAATCAGGGAAAAGGTTCATTCTTTGCTGCTTTTTATTTCACACAAAAGCACCAGCTGAACAAATGATATCGACGATCACAACATGAGAGTGCTCAGGTCCCTTATTGATCAGTAATGTGTCAAAATGGATGTCACACAGGGCAAACTCACACAGAGCATCAGCCTTGAGTCACTCTGTGTTTGACCAGTGCTGGACACTGTTTTCCATCATGTTCTCTATCCAAAGCATCAGAGATCGTTTGGAGATGTAAAATGAGCCCAGTTAAAAGAGCAGAATTTATGGTTCAAAATAACATCTCTGAAACTTCTGATCTGTGAAAATGCCTCTCAGTCTAAGATCAAATTGAAACCTTAATACGCATTAGCTTTTAGGAGACAGTAATGGGCAAGGAATGTATTTAGCTTTGGCTCACACTCTATCACCTCCTCGGCTGGCCTTATTGAAAGGTCACGTATCACACAGTACAACTCTTTACAAATACACGCTATTCTGTGGGCAGACACAACTTCCAGTGTTTTTCTAGTGTGATATAAAAAGAGTATTCCAGCACCTTAGTAATGCACTTGCATAAAGTTGGGAGATTTGCAAAGGACTGAAAAAAGAATAGTCAAAACTGATGCAGCAGAGGCCGAGAGACCACGAGACACGATTCAAAAACAATTCTTCTCCTGATGAACCTGAGAATGTAGCATGAGACAGAGATACTGGACTCTTTGAGCCAATATTCATTTTTGTATATATACATGTACTGATTCCAATATAGCTGCAATGATGTTTTATTTGCCATATAATACTGGGGGTCCAGATAATTCATGTTTTTGTTTATGATGACCTCATGAGAGTGGATGATTACACCAGTCCCTTTAGGAGCCTTATATATGACCTCTAATAGTAATTATACATTGATTTTTGCAAGCGTTCAAACCAATGCATCATGTGATGCTAGACCAGTAAGACCCAGTGTAGCATTTAAAAACCTGAGCTAACCCATGATTTGTGTTGCTGAGGCAACAGGAGAATGAGGGTAAAAGGATCCTCGGCAGAGGGAAGACTGGAAACACAGCCCTTACTTTCACTATTGTGTTTGGCCACCTCCCACCACCATCTGAATCCCACTATTCATCGGCTCTGCACAATGAAACCTCCACAGCTTCCTCCCCGTCCCTCCTCCTCCTCCCCCCAATTATCCCCTCATCTCTCCCTACTTTGGTTACACACACACACACCTCTTTCTCTGGCCTCTTTAATGCTGCTTATTTATGATCGTTCTCCACAATGACGATCATATTCGCTCGGTAACTTGTTGTTTTTGTTTTAAACGGAGCTAATCGGTTAGTCAAGGCTGATATTGTGTTGTTGTCTCCAGCAGTGGTTGAGGCAGCTGTGCATGGCCGAGCAGCAGACACACGGACAGTAACAGATGGAGGGGGTTGCGCTTGAATGTTTTTGACTTCTTTTCAATTTGTTGCTTTCAAATGTACTGTGTGTTTTCAGGTGGTATCATTTAACACATGAATAAAATCAACACCCACTCTGCTACATATGCAGAATATACTGCAGGATACAGTGAGCAATTCTAGCAAGTAATCCACTACTTAACAACTGATGTGGAATAACTATTACAGGGCACACAGACAGGACTAGAAACAACCATTTGATCATCACTGAGGGAGGTTTGGACCATTGTGGGTAATGTCATCAAGCAGGACTGATTTATAGGACTGCTGCATGGATGTGATGAAGTACACTGACTTGTCCTGTACTTTACTTAATTCACAAGTCAAATGCTTACACTCCCATGAGGTTATGTGAAGTCGTTTTCATATTAGATATGATTGCTTCGTTCTATGCAGAGTATGATTGACGTCCCCTCTCCACTTCCCCACGGCTCAGCTTTCATACTAGTAATGTTGCACTTGCACACATCACACACTCTAATAAAGCAGGAGGCAGCATGCACTTCGCTGGTTTGTGATTCATCATTAAACATAAAGAGGAAGAAGCACACACTTGCTTTTCTGCCTGATCAAACTGTACACAATTCCACATGAACCGCACCTTTTTCCTGGGTACAGTACACAGTAATCAAACCACCTGGAATTTGGGGTCAAGTTACTCGGATGCAGGCCTGGGTCCCTGATGCGAAAGCCCCCTAAGATTCTCAAAGTTTCCAGTCCATTAGTTACATGTATCTAGGTCTGATCCAGTCCAATGCAGCTGCCCTGCAGTAAATCCTACCTTCATGAAGGTACTGTTCAGTTTTAGCTGAAACTGTTTTAGAGGTGTTGACTGGTGGTGGGGAGTTTCTGGCTATGGAAAACAATCTATTTAAAGCACATAGATGCTTTCAGTTGTCTACTCTCAGTGCTCCCTAAATGTCCTTTAATCCAGTCTCTGAGCCTTGGTTTCATGTCATCTCCCTCTCTGCCATATTTCCACTCTCTTACTGTTGTAAGCTGTGATTTAAAGCCAAAAATGAAAAGGGAACAAGTAATTAGTAGATTTATACAAATTGGCATTTGAGGTGCAGTGCTGTATGTACAGAGGGAAAACTCTGAACTTCCAACAGCCTACAACTACAGCAGAGCTATTTCTGTTGAGAAAGTAGCTTCCAAGGTTCACAGGAGACGTGGCATCACGAGAGGTGGCACAGCTCTCTTATTTTCACTTCAAAAGAAGAGGGAGAAAGGCTCAGATACTTTCCTCCTTTCACTCCCTGACTACAGCTTCCTCAAGAGACTGAAACAGTTCTTTAAATTTAGTAAACTCTGCCAACTTCCGACACAGTGGCCCCTTCTCACAGTCCTTCCAGCTAAAACCAATAAACAGGGGGTTGAGAGTTGGAGTAGGAGGCCAGGTCAGTGTTGAGACTATCTGGGGCAGGAAGCTAATCCCCCCATGTCGTCTCTGAGGCATCAGTGTCGTCCCACCGATCTCTTGTTAGTGCTTTATAGCCAACGTGATTAATCGTGATAATAATGGGTACAAAGCATCCTCCAATTAACTGACTGACTGACCAACAGAGACACTTACACCAGAAGTTAGTCCCTATTATTCTGCAGAAGTATCCAAACCCTTTAAATCAGTTATCCTTTAACACTGGCCACAATTTCTTTTCTGATATTTGCAAAAAAAAGTTATTTGGGTGAGTCACTTTAACAGTATAATTGATTGGTTTTCCCTATTTGCATTTTTACAGTAACTAACTTACATGTTGACACACAGTCATTTTGACTAGGCAAATAACATGCAGTGAGTGTGATGGTGGGAACGAGCAATGCCTCATCCATCATGCTTGTGTATTTTCTGGTGAGGATAAACAGGATGTGAGCAAACGAATGAGTTCACGTATGGTCGAAACAAACTTTAAAACCACAGGGAGGACTTTAGACGAGCTCTCCTCACGTAAGGACATCTATGTAACAGCTGACGAGCTCTGGGCAACAGGCTTCAGTCCTGCCTGCTACATTAAGGGATTAGCTTTTAGAGCTGGTAATGGACGAGTTCAGGATGATTTCAGACACAATTTGAGAGAGAAATAAAAATGACCTCCAGGCCAAACATAAACTGGGGCGGATGAACAAAAGCTATTTGTGTTTACTCTCCTTCAAAATGCTTATAAATGGCCTCAACAAACCACAGAAAGAATATGCTTATTATGCTTAGATTGCTCACAGATTTACAGGCATCCACAAAACAGTCCTGGACCATTATTAATTTTTAAGGTTTAAAAGTCTGTTTCATCTGAGACCTGATCTGTAACATCTGTAGCATGTGGAAGGAGCATTCCTGTCCACATTCACACAAATACTGAAGTAAGTCAGAAGTTTTAACACTGTTCTGATAGTTATTACTAAGAAAACCATTACTGTAAGATAATATTAAATAACATTGCTGGCAATGTATTAAAGTAATTAGAGACATATGTGTAACATTCAGTAAATGAAACACTTCCTGTGTCAGAACAACTTGTGTGTAGCTACTTCTTCCTTCACACTCATGAAATTCCACAGGCAACATGAACCACGCCACACTCGTAGCTGTCTCTGATAAAATACGGCCTCCCATACACACTAATGAGAAACAAGCGTACTATCAGCCGGAGAAGGCTGGCTATTCTTCTGTTGTGTTCGCTTCAGCTGGGAGTGAAACTGTAATTTAGCAGAAACAGCTCTAACATGTGCGTGTGAAGCTGGGTGGGATGGCGCTGACATGCGAGCTAAAACTGTGGAAGACAAACAGTGCCGCTGCATTTAAGGGTGAGAACAGCTGTGATTACTTTTTGCAGACTGGGGTTGTAATTTGTTTTCCAGAAAAGTCTAATTTTGGTTACTACTCTGTTTTTCAGTGTGTCCACATTTTACCATTTTATTCAGCTTGAATAAGATGATATTTTATACTTAATGAATCCTATTAAAGGACCAAAACTTCCAGCTTTCCTACCTTATCTGCAACATTCAGCCCCAGGTGCTTTGCTTTCTAGTACAGATATAAATCTTTAAAAACAGGTCAAATTAATTTCCTAAAAGGGCTTTTATGTTTTAAATGGGATTTTTCTTGTCATCTTTTTTCCACAGAAATTCTACAGTTGTTTAAAGCAGCATTAACTGTTTTTTTGACACTTGTGTGCAGCGCACAAAGAACAAAACACACTAAACTGCCATATCATTATCTTATGAAGTTAATAAGCTAATCCAGTTAGCAAGCAGTTGCTTATTAACACATCCAGCAGACATGAAGTATCACTGTCATCCATTCAGAGTCATGATTTGTCCACCTCATGAACCTTTTAGCACTGGTTTGGTTTCCATCATCTCCTTAAGGAAACAGCCATGTGCTGCACTATGTCCACCAGCTAGTTGCCAACTTGTCTGTCTCCTGTTTAGTGCTGGACAGGCAGTGTACAATGAGCTTTCCCAGTGAAAACAGCTGTGGTGGGAGTAAATCAAAACAGTAAAGCTGAGGGCCATAAAACCAAAACAATGAGATGGAAGATGTTAAAAAGCTCTGCAGGGCTGAGAGGAAACTGGAGGATCGAGTAGTAATTCTTTGTGGGTTGGTCACTAGAACCCTTTCTCATTTCACATTTAATCCACTGCTAATACAAAATTAATTAGTGCAGCTTAACAAAATCACCACACATGGGAATAAAAGTATGACATGAACAGATACCACTCTTTAGATAACAGAGAGAAAACTCAACCAACACCTGGCCAGTCTGGATAAATTCTAATGAAGAGAGAATCCCTCTGGCTGAAACATGATTATTTATTATTTTCTGTATCAATATAGATGGAGCGATATTTTTGGAGAGAGTGTGGTTTGGTTGAAAGCTAACAAGAGAAAAGGCTGCACTGGAGACGTTTCGACTGGAAAATGAAGTTAAAGAAAACACTTCCCATCTTCTGTGTGCGTCTAATCTAATGCAGCTGAGTTTTAGTGAGTCATTAACACAAATAAACGTCGTAACCCACTTCCGGTGATGAGAAGGAATAAGTGGAAGAAAGAAATTCCTCTGGGTCAGGAGGAGGAAGTAACTTACTGTCTTTAGGGACAACGGGGCTGGACGTTCCACCCGCCGAGGTCCTTCCCACTGGGCTGGAATGCTTGGGCCCACGGCCAGGGATTTTCAGTCCACTGGACTTGAGCATATTCATTCTACAGTGGTAGGGAGAGATGGCTGGGACCTGAGAGCTCCTCCCTGGGTGATGAAGGCTTGTGGATCAGGCACTAAATGCGGGAGTGGTGGCTGTCGCTCTCCATGTTTAGCTGTTGGGAAGAGAGAGGAGGGATAAGGAATTACACATGTGGGAAGAATTAAGAGAATAATAGGCAAATGAGCAGGATGAGGCCTGATTTAAGGAATGCATGCTTGTGGGTCACCAAACCTCCAGACTGTTAGGGACCAAGCAGAATAATGGACAACTGGTTTTTGCACGGTCAAGATTATGGAAGATAACAGGGAGCAGAAGCACAGTGCAGTAAAGAAAAACAGTGCAAATTTACAGTGTTTTTCTAGAGATTCATGCAATCTCTTGGAAATGTGATGGATTCATGAGTAGCTGCATCAAGGGGGTTATGCTTTCAGCTGTGTTTGTGTGTTTGTTTACTTGTCAGCAAAGAGTACTGAACCAATTTGCACCAAATGTGGCAGAGAGATGGGAGCTGGTCCAGGAAAGAATCCATTCAGTTTTGGTGCAGATCCAGTTAAAGGAGCAAATCCAGGAATCTTTTTTATCACTTTCCTTAATATGGTGAGATAGGGCGCAACAGCTAGACAGGTATGTGTAGGATTGTTTGGCCTTGGCGGCGTTATGCACTCTACTTGGTGCCACTCTTGTTCACTAAAGTATCAGCTAACGGCAGCAACCCGGGGGTTGGGTTGGGAGTCACTGGATGAATCTGTGGCTCTCATTCTTTCTTTTTTCTTGTTACATGGATACACTGGATACTTCTACCTCTTCAGCCCTCTGAAAATCCTTCAAATGAAACCGTCTGAGAGGCTTGAAGAAGAAAATCAATTTTTGGATGAGCTACTCCCAAATCATGTCCACACTCGACCATAAACTATGACCGGGGGGGGGGGGGTCGCAAGAATAAGAAAAAATGTTGGGGACCACTGGTTTACAAGAAACCTTGGACCTTGAATTTTAATGTTTTGTCTTCATTCCTGTGTGATTATAATGACAGAAAACAAAGAACCATGTTGGGATTTGTTTACATTTAAGAGTCAGATGTGGTTGACCATGATATTCTCAACTGGCACTGATAATGTGGGAGGCTTCATTGATAACAGTGGCAGGAAAAAAAACCCCACTGTGCCTTATGGGCTTATTTCTGGCTACGAATATGTTCACATTTCTGTTTATCTGCTCATTACAACCTAAAAGGAGAAACAAAAATTAATGAGATCTAGGCTCGCTTCCCACATTGTGATACCACTACTACACTGCTTCTGTTGAGCCCCTGAGCAAGGCAAGGGGGCCCACCGCTCATTAATCAGGAACCTAACACTGTACGAGCACAGATTATCTTCTACAAAGTTCACCTGTGTCTTTGTTGTAAGTCTGTTTTCAACATTTTTTGGCAATCCAACTGCACATTTATCTTTAACATTACATTTATCACAGTTGATTTATTATTATTAACAACATCCCATTTCTTAATATATTCTTTCATGCTCAACTTATCAGTTTCCACTGGGTATTAATACGACTGAAAGCCAATGTAGGCCGTTTGCCCAAGTGGAGCATGGCCTACAAATCATCTCAGGGACCATTAAGAAGATATAATGCTGTTATAGCCTTCAATAAACAACACACATCTGGTTGAGGCTTTTAAACTAGACTCTGGATATCAGGAAAGAAAGCAAGCAGATTTCATATATAACTAGTCAATCATTGCATAATATGAACTCACATCCAGGTGATGAAAAACGGGCATATTCATTTTAGGGCAATCAGTCCTGTTAAACATGTCGAGAATGATGGTTTTCAATGACTTAAGTGAAAAATAAAGGCCTCTGAGTGTCGGCTGCTGGGGTTTAGCCTGAGCTATCCTCTCTCTGTGTATAGGCCTGAATTTAATTTCCAGTCCACACCTGATTTTGGTGAAAACAGGATGAGAGCGTTGGGATGATAATGCGCACCTCAACAAAATGTAACACAACGCCAGTTTGATCCATTGTTGTAGCTACTGCGACAACGTGGTCCAGACTGCCCTTCACTGAAACCCTGAGTCCCACCCAGCAAAAAATACCACAAAAAGCACATAAATAGGGGGAAATACTCACCTTCCTGTGTTAAATTAAAGCGTCCGAGGGGTGTCCGACAACCGGCCAACTTTCAATTTCTTGCCTGAATAAGGAGGATTAGTGGTTGCCACTCCCTGGGATGCAAATATGGATGCTGAGCAGAAACTGAAAGGAGAGCCAGCGTGGATCAGTGGATGATGGCAACAACTGCACACTATCAGCAGCAATAGACCGGCGACGGTTCAGTGGTTAGCCTGCCGGTTCATTATTTTTCTGGATATAGCTCAAGCAGCAGCAGCAAGAAGATAATCGACATGTATCGTTGTTTTAGTATCCGACCACTGGCACACAGCTCCTGACGGTTTCCGAAATGAAACGCAGCATCAGCAACACTCAATACCAACTTTTCTGTTGTCTGCCTCTGGTTAAACACGCTATCAGTCTCGGTTTGGACTCCTAGAGATAACCTTAGATATGTTTTCGGCCTCTCCTGGGTCTTGACGGGTTTCCCACAGTGGTATGGGTTTGTTGGGCTAGCACAGCCTCCCTCTGACTCAACCCACCGGCTAGACTGAACAAAGGGGTTGGGAGGCAGAGCCTCCTGTGGGAAAGATGAGAGTAGTCTAGCTCATCTCCGTGACGTACTGCGTTTGAAACTATGGGGTTTTAAACTCGCCCTTGCTTGTCGGTCAACATAGATGACTCACACAGGATGAGTCACTACCGTTTCCAATTATTGGTACTATCTTTTTATTCGGCATCTATAAAATCCACAAAACAATGTTTTCCCGCAATAAAACGCCACATTTACCGGGCGACTCCATGTGTTCTAAAGCTGCTTTCGACGGAACATTCCTACCCGGAAAACATCTGCGTTGTAATTACAAAAGTCAAAATTTTACACAAATAGAGTACTGTTTAAAACCTTACACGTATGCCGAAGTGAATAGTGCTTTCCAATGTTCCACAATAAGGTCTCTATTTACATTGAAGTACAAGTACTTTCGCCAATAAGTAAAGAAACATTAAATAGAGATATTTCTAAACGCAGTTTGGTGTGAGGTTCTATTCGAGACCGACCATAGGCGAGCTTTAAACGGCTTACCGGTAGATCTGCGATATCTGAACCATAGTGTATGTGTGGAAGAATGGCAGGGCCGAACTATCAGTTCCCACTCTATGGTCACTGTCTACACGTGAATCCAAATAATCGCGTGGGCGATTCATTATATTTCTCTGATACTGTGGGTGGGGCTAAAAGCTTGCATATGGATACCTTCGGCTTTTTCCGGCTGGATTTAAAAGACTGGGATTGGTTAGAGGGCCCAAAAGTCGACTTTAAAAACCCTGGGATTGGTCAGAGTGTCTGGTCCTTGGGAGTGCCCCAGTTTGACAGTAGTACCGCGAAACAGAGACCTCTGCTGCTGCGCTGCACACACTGACCTGATCCACCCTGATCTACCATGGATGTATTATTATATCCTAGTAACAGCTCCTTCTTGTTGTGCATTACAGTTTCCGTTGCAGATATTTCAGACATTGTAACCTATATTGTTATTCATCTACTAAGTTGCCAGCTCTTTATTTATAGACATGCTGTGTCTCTTTTTAATGCTGATTTCAAAGTAGATATGTTTTTTTTCTACATCAGTGTTGTGTAGTATTACTGTTATAAAGCCAGGCTTTTTGTACTTTTATTCTCGTACAAAAGTGGCGGTAGCTACAAAAAATAAAATGTGGCAAAAATTTTCTTACAACTGTAGCAGTAAGTACCACCATTATTGAATGAATTAAACAGTGCATGGAAGCAAAGTAATTATTACTTTCTATGGTAGTATGGTTGTAGTAATACTTTGCGGCTCGTGGGGGCGCTGTTTCCCACTTTTCTTTTTACTTCCTCTCCTCTCCATTGATCTAAGAGCAACAGTCACTTCTTTAGGATTTTAGAGACAATAAAATGTTCCGTACGTGTGTGTGCGTCAGTAACAATAATCCACTGATGTAATATAACTGTCGTTGTGGTAATTAAATCTTGAACAGTTTATAAAAACGGTTGGTGTACTCCCCGTCGGGGAATCGAACCCCGGTCTTCCGCGTGACAGGCGGAGATACTGTCCACTATACTAACGAGGAGAGGTGACGACGAGCATGTGACCACATTCAGCCAATCAGAAGACTTCACACGATTCTGGAACGAATTCTGGAACTTTCCTAAATGGAAAGTTGCTACGATAATGTTAATTATGTCTTTAAATGTGGTTAATGGCGAGTTTTACCAGCTAGTTTAGGAGTTATTACAGTCTACAGAAGGTAAATATATGTGTGTGTGTTTTGATAATTTTCTAATTCTATGTAGTTTGTAAAAATTGTGATGCTAACAGGATGCTAATCACGATAAGTGTGTTAGCACAGCTCTCAGTGTTGTAGTGTGTTTGTTTTAGTTCAGACCTAAAGTTAAAACTGCCTCATTATGATTTAATAAATGAGCTTTTTGATTGATTAAAGGAGGAGAGAGACATTTGACTTCATTAGACAGAGAGGGACAGGTAACTCTCCGTGGACCAGGTGAGGAGCAGATGTCTCAGCTTCGGTCTGAACCAGTGGCACTGAACCAAACCTGTCCACCATGTCGGTCTGACTGAACTCCACCAGCAGCCTGTATCCACCATTCCTTCAGTGTTTCCCTCAAGCTTCATAGACTCGTGAGTTCAAACTAACTACGCGTGTTTTATTTGAGAAACTTCAGGTTCTAGCTGGTGTCTGTCTAGAGTGGACAGTATCTCCAACTGGGGTTTTGCAAACTTGTGGTTGTGGTTGTTATAACTCTGCACTGGGTGGTTACCAGACACAGGGGGACAGAGTGGGAAAGGGTGGTAAAAAAACAGATCAAATCTGACGGCTGTCAGATTTAATGATTTGGACTTGGTTGTAGATCCTTGAAGATGTTTCATCTCCCATTCAAGAGGCTTCCTCAGTTTTGACTGGGTGGTAGGGAAATCTCAGGTATCTAACCTCCATGGGGTCGTTATCAAGGCATTTGGTTTGTTGATTACAACTTTAACGACTGTTGTAACGGCAGTCTTTAGAGTTGTCACATGAGGTCAGGTGTGAGTGGTTGTGATGCTAACAGGATGCCAATCGCGATAACTGGCCACTCGTCATTGTGGTTGTTGTAACTCTGCACTGGGTGGTTGGATGTGGTCAAGGACAGGCCTTCACCACTCCTCGTTAGTATAGTGGACAGTATCTCCGCCTGTCACGCGGAAGACCGGGGTTCGATTCCCCGACGGGGAGTAATGCTTCTTTTCTACGGTAGTAATTGTACTGAGGTTTTAAAAATATTTTTGGCCCTCGAAAAACTATTATGTTGTTATTAAGGTATCAAGGTGAGAATGATTGACTGAAGTATATTCTAACAATCTATAGAGTCTTTTAACATGAATATAACAAAAGGCTTCAGCTATCATTACCATTTCTATATTTGCCAAAGAAAAGGATTTTTATACGTGCTAATGTTCTCAATACAATAGCCCGAATGAGTGCAGAGGTCGCAGTGTCTTTGACCCCAGTGCTGGGCTGTCGTCCGTTGCAGTTTCCGTAGTGTAGTGGTTATCACGTTCGCCTCACACGCGAAAGGTCCCCGGTTCGAAACCGGGCGGAAACATGGATTTTCCACCTCTCCATGTTGATGAAGGGATCGAATCTGACGGCTTTAAGATTTAATGATTTGAACTTGACTGTAGATCCTTGAATTGGTTTCATCTCTGATCCAAAATCATTAACTCTTACAGTGTGTTTACTGTCATAGTCAGTCAGATGACAGAAACATGTGTGAACTGAAAAAAACTCTTGTTTCCGCCCGGTTTCGAACCGGGGACCTTTCGCGTGTTAGGCGAACGTGATAACCACTACACTACGGAAACTGCACAAAGGCCAACAAGAGTCATGAAAATAAAATATCATAATAAAATAATATTTGGATCTTGTTACAGGTGAAGATCCTTGAAGATGTTTCATCTCCCATTCAAGAGGCTTCCTCAGTTTTGACTGGGTGGTAGGGAAATCTCAGGTATCTAACCTCCATGGGGTCGTTATCAAGGCCATTGATGTCATTTGGTTTGTTGATTACAACTTTAACGACTGTTGTAACGGCAGTCTTTAGAGTTGTCACATGAGGTCAGGTGTGAGTGGTTGTGATGCTAACAGGATGCTAATCGCGATAACTGGCCACTCGTCATTGTGGTTGTTGTAACTCTGCACTGGGTGGTTGGATTAATGATTTGAACTTGACTGTAGATCCTTGAATTGGTTTCATCTCTGACCCAAAATCATTAACTCTTACAGTGTGTTTACTGTCAGAGTCTGTCAGATGACAGAAACGTGTGAACTGAAGTGAAGTGAAAAAACTCTTGTTTTCATGAAAATAAAATATCATAATAAAATAATATTTGGATCTTGTTACAGGTGAAGATCCTTGAAGATGTTTCATCTCCCATTCAAGAGGCTTCCTCAGTTTTGACTGGGTGGTAGGGAAATCTCAGGTATCTAACCTCCATGGGGTCGTTATCAAGGCCATTGATGTCATTTGGTTTGTTGATTACAACTTTAACGACTGTTGTAACGGCAGTCTTTAGAGTTGTCACATGAGGTCAGGTGTGAGTGGTTGTGATGCTAACAGGATGCTAATCGCGATAACTGGCCACTCGTCATTGTGGTTGTTGTAACTCTGCACTGGGTGGTTGGATTAATGATTTGAACTTGACTGTAGATCCTTGAATTGGTTTCATCTCTGACCCAAAATCATTAACTCTTACAGTGTGTTTACTGTCAGAGTCTGTCAGATGACAGAAACGTGTGAACTGAAGTGAAGTGAAAAAACTCTTGTTTTCATGAAAATAAAATATCATAATAAAATAATATTTGGATCTTGTTACAGGTGAAGATCCTTGAAGATGTTTCATCTCCCATTCAAGAGGCTTCCTCAGTTTTGACTGGGTGGTAGGGAAATCTCAGGTATCTAACCTCCATGGGGTCGTTATCAAGGCCATTGATGTCATTTGGTTTGTTGATTACAACTTTAACGACTGTTGTAACGGCAGTCTTTAGAGTTGTCACATGAGGTCAGGTGTGAGTGGTTGTGATGCTAACAGGATGCTAATCGCGATAACTGGCCACTCGTCATTGTGGTTGTTGTAACTCTGCACTGGGTGGTTGGATTAATGATTTGAACTTGACTGTAGATCCTTGAATTGGTTTCATCTCTGACCCAAAATCATTAACTCTTACAGTGTGTTTACTGTCAGAGTCAGTCAGATGACAGAAACATGTGTGAACTGAAGTGAAGTGAAAAAACTCTTGTTTTCATGAAAATAAAATATCATAATAAAATAATATTTGGATCTTGTTACAGGTGAAGATCCTTGAAGATGTTTCATCTCCCATTCAAGAGGCTTCCTCAGTTTTGACTGGGTGGTAGGGAAATCTCAGGTATCTAACCTCCATGGGGTCGTTATCAAGGCCATTGATGTCATTTGGTTTGTTGATTACAACTTTAACGACTGTTGTAACGGCAGTCTTTAGAGTTGTCACATGAGGTCAGGTGTGAGTGGTTGTGATGCTAACAGGATGCCAATCGCGATAACTGGCCACTCGTCATTGTGGTTGTTGTAACTCTGCACTGGGTGGTTGGATGTGGTCAAGGACAGGCCTTCACCACTCCTCGTTAGTATAGTGGACAGTATCTCCGCCTGTCACGCGGAAGACCGGGGTTCGATTCCCCGACGGGGAGTAATGCTTCTTTTCTACGGTAGTAATTGTACTGAGGTTTTAAAAATATTTTTGGCCCTCAAAAAACTATTATGTTGTTATTAAGGTATCAAGGTGAGAATGATTGACTGAAGTATATTCTAACAATCTATAGAGTCTTTTAACATGAATATAACAAAAGGCTTCAGCTATCATTACCATTTCTATATTTGCCAAAGAAAAGGATTTTTATACGTGCTAATGTTCTCAATACAATAGCCCGAATGAGTGCAGAGGTCGCAGTGTCTTTGACCCCAGTGCTGGGCTGTCATCTGTTGCAGTTTCCGTAGTGTAGTGGTTATCACGTTCGAAAGGTCCCCGGTTCGAAACCGGGCGGAAACATGGATTTTCCACCTCTCCATGTTGATGAAGGGATCGAATCTGACGGCTTTAAGATTTAATGATTTGAACTTGACTGTAGATCCTTGAATTGGTTTCATCTCTGATCCAAAATCATTAACTCTTACAGTGTGTTTACTGTCATAGTCAGTCAGATGACAGAAACATGTGTGAACTGAAAAAAACTCTTGTTTCCGCCCGGTTTCGAACCGGGGACCTTTCGCGTGTTAGGCGAACGTGATAACCACTACACTACGGAAACTGCACAAAGGCCAACAAGAGTCATGAAAATAAAATATCATAATAAAATAATATTTGGATCTTGTTACAGGTGAAGATCCTTGAAGATGTTTCATCTCCCATTCAAGAGGCTTCCTCAGTTTTGACTGGGTGGTAGGGAAATCTCAGGTATCTAACCTCCATGGGGTCGTTATCAAGGCCATTGATGTCATTTGGTTTGTTGATTACAACTTTAACGACTGTTGTAACGGCAGTCTTTAGAGTTGTCACATGAGGTCAGGTGTGAGTGGTTGTGATGCTAACAGGATGCTAATCGCGATAACTGGCCACTCGTCATTGTGGTTGTTGTAACTCTGCACTGGGTGGTTGGATTAATGATTTGAACTTGACTGTAGATCCTTGAATTGGTTTCATCTCTGACCCAAAATCATTAACTCTTACAGTGTGTTTACTGTCATAGTCAGTCAGATGACAGAAACATGTGTGAACTGAAGTGAAGTGAAAAAACTCTTGTTTTCATGAAAATAAAATATCATAATAAAATAATATTTGGATCTTGTTACAGGTGAAGATCCTTGAAGATGTTTCATCTCCCATTCAAGAGGCTTCCTCAGTTTTGACTGGGTGGACCCAAATCATTAACTCTTACAGTGTGTTTACTGTCAGAGTCTGTCAGATGACAGAAACGTGTGAACTGAAGTGAAGTGAAAAAACTCTTGTTTTCATGAAATAATAATAAATAATATTTGGATCTTGTTACAGGTGAAGATCCTTGAAGATGTTTCATCTCCCATTCAAGAGGCTTCCTCAGTTTTGACTGGGTGGTAGGGAAATCTCAGGTATCTAACCTCCATGGGGTCGTTATCAAGGCCATTGATGTCATTTGGTTTGTTGATTACAACTTTAACGACTGTTGTAACGGCAGTCTTTAGAGTTGTCACATGAGGTCAGGTGTGAGTGGTTGTGATGCTAACAGGATGCTAATCGCGATAACTGGCCACTCGTCATTGTGGTTGTTGTAACTCTGCACTGGGTGGTTGGATTAATGATTTGAACTTGACTGTAGATCCTTGAATTGGTTTCATCTCTGACCCAAAATCATTAACTCTTACAGTGTGTTTACTGTCATAGTCAGTCAGATGACAGAAACATGTGTGAACTGAAGTGAAGTGAAAAAACTCTTGTTTTCATGAAAATAAAATATCATAATAAAATAATATTTGGATCTTGTTACAGGTGAAGATCCTTGAAGATGTTTCATCTCCCATTCAAGAGGCTTCCTCAGTTTTGACTGGGTGGTAGGGAAATCTCAGGTATCTAACCTCCATGGGGTCGTTATCAAGGCCATTGATGTCATTTGGTTTGTTGATTACAACTTTAACGACTGTTGTAACGGCAGTCTTTAGAGTTGTCACATGAGGTCAGGTGTGAGTGGTTGTGATGCTAACAGGATGCTAATCGCGATAACTGGCCACTCGTCATTGTGGTTGTTGTAACTCTGCACTGGGTGGTTGGATTAATGATTTGAACTTGACTGTAGATCCTTGAATTGGTTTCATCTCTGACCCAAAATCATTAACTCTTACAGTGTGTTTACTGTCAGAGTCAGTCAGATGACAGAAACATGTGTGAACTGAAGTGAAGTGAAAAAACTCTTGTTTTCATGAAAATAAAATATCATAATAAAATAATATTTGGATCTTGTTACAGGTGAAGATCCTTGAAGATGTTTCATCTCCCATTCAAGAGGCTTCCTCAGTTTTGACTGGGTGGTAGGGAAATCTCAGGTATCTAACCTCCATGGGGTCGTTATCAAGGCCATTGATGTCATTTGGTTTGTTGATTACAACTTTAACGACTGTTGTAACGGCAGTCTTTAGAGTTGTCACATGAGGTCAGGTGTGAGTGGTTGTGATGCTAACAGGATGCCAATCGCGATAACTGGCCACTCGTCATTGTGGTTGTTGTAACTCTGCACTGGGTGGTTGGATGTGGTCAAGGACAGGCCTTCACCACTCCTCGTTAGTATAGTGGACAGTATCTCCGCCTGTCACGCGGAAGACCGGGGTTCGATTCCCCGACGGGGAGTAATGCTTCTTTTCTACGGTAGTAATTGTACTGAGGTTTTAAAAATATTTTTGGCCCTCAAAAAACTATTATGTTGTTATTAAGGTATCAAGGTGAGAATGATTGACTGAAGTATATTCTAACAATCTATAGAGTCTTTTAACATGAATATAACAAAAGGCTTCAGCTATCATTACCATTTCTATATTTGCCAAAGAAAAGGATTTTTATACGTGCTAATGTTCTCAATACAATAGCCCGAATGAGTGCAGAGGTCGCAGTGTCTTTGACCCCAGTGCTGGGCTGTCATCCGTTGCAGTTTCCGTAGTGTAGTGGTTATCACGTTCGCCTCACACGCGAAAGGTCCCCGGTTCGAAACCGGGCGGAAACATGGATTTTCCACCTCTCCATGTTGATGAAGGGATCGAATCTGACGGCTTTAAGATTTAATGATTTGAACTTGACTGTAGATCCTTGAATTGGTTTCATCTCTGATCCAAAATCATTAACTCTTACAGTGTGTTTACTGTCATAGTCAGTCAGATGACAGAAACGTGTGTGAACTGAAGTGAAGTAAAAAAACGCTTGTTTCCGCCCGGTTTCGAACCGGGGACCTTTCGCGTGTTAGGCGAACGTGATAACCACTACACTACGGAAACTGCACAAAGGCCAACAAGAGTCATGAAAATAAAATATCATAATAAAATAATATTTGGATCTTGTTACAGGTGAAGATCCTTGAAGATGTTTCATCTCCCATTCAAGAGGCTTCCTCAGTTTTGACTGGGTGGTAGGGAAATCTCAGGTATCTAACCTCCATGGGGTCGTTATCAAGGCCATTGATGTCATTTGGTTTGTTGATTACAACTTTAACGACTGTTGTAACGGCAGTCTTTAGAGTTGTCACATGAGGTCAGGTGTGAGTGGTTGTGATGCTAACAGGATGCTAATCGCGATAACTGGCCACTCGTCATTGTGGTTGTTGTAACTCTGCACTGGGTGGTTGGATTAATGATTTGAACTTGACTGTAGATCCTTGAATTGGTTTCATCTCTGACCCAAAATCATTAACTCTTACAGTGTGTTTACTGTCAGAGTCAGTCAGATGACAGAAACATGTGTGAACTGAAGTGAAGTGAAAAAACTCTTGTTTTCATGAAAATAAAATATCATAATAAAATAATATTTGGATCTTGTTACAGGTGAAGATCCTTGAAGATGTTTCATCTCCCATTCAAGAGGCTTCCTCAGTTTTGACTGGGTGGTAGGGAAATCTCAGGTATCTAACCTCCATGGGGTCGTTATCAAGGCCATTGATGTCATTTGGTTTGTTGATTACAACTTTAACGACTGTTGTAACGGCAGTCTTTAGAGTTGTCACATGAGGTCAGGTGTGAGTGGTTGTGATGCTAACAGGATGCTAATCGCGATAACTGGCCACTCGTCATTGTGGTTGTTGTAACTCTGCACTGGGTGGTTGGATTAATGATTTGAACTTGACTGTAGATCCTTGAATTGGTTTCATCTCTGACCCAAAATCATTAACTCTTACAGTGTGTTTACTGTCATAGTCAGTCAGATGACAGAAACATGTGTGAACTGAAGTGAAGTGA
The DNA here is from genome assembly GCF_001640805.2 of Lates calcarifer. Taxonomy (NCBI): domain Eukaryota; kingdom Metazoa; phylum Chordata; class Actinopteri; family Centropomidae; genus Lates; species Lates calcarifer. The sequence continues at coordinate 22,600 of NW_026116751.1, forward strand.
AAAAACTCTTGTTTTCATGAAAATAAAATATCATAATAAAATAATATTTGGATCTTGTTACAGGTGAAGATCCTTGAAGATGTTTCATCTCCCATTCAAGAGGCTTCCTCAGTTTTGACTGGGTGGTAGGGAAATCTCAGGTATCTAACCTCCATGGGGTCGTTATCAAGGCCATTGATGTCATTTGGTTTGTTGATTACAACTTTAACGACTGTTGTAACGGCAGTCTTTAGAGTTGTCACATGAGGTCAGGTGTGAGTGGTTGTGATGCTAACAGGATGCCAATCGCGATAACTGGCCACTCGTCATTGTGGTTGTTGTAACTCTGCACTGGGTGGTTGGATGTGGTCAAGAACAGGCCTTCACCACTCCTCGTTAGTATAGTGGACAGTATCTCCGCCTGTCACGCGGAAGACCGGGGTTCGATTCCCCGACGGGGAGTAATGCTTCTTTTCTACGGTAGTAATTGTACTGAGGTTTTAAAAATATTTTTGGCCCTCGAAAAACTATTATGTTGTTATTAAGGTATCAAGGTGAGAATGATTGACTGAAGTATATTCTAACAATCTATAGAGTCTTTTAACATGAATATAACAAAAGGCTTCAGCTATCATTACCATTTCTATATTTGCCAAAGAAAAGGATTTTTATACGTGCTAATGTTCTCAATACAATAGCCCGAATGAGTGCAGAGGTCGCAGTGTCTTTGACCCCAGTGCTGGGCTGTCGTCCGTTGCAGTTTCCGTAGTGTAGTGGTTATCACGTTCGCCTCACACGCGAAAGGTCCCCGGTTCGAAACCGGGCGGAAACATGGATTTTCCACCTCTCCATGTTGATGAAGGGATCGAATCTGACGCTTTAAGATTTAATGATTTGAACTTGACTGTAGATCCTTGAATTGGTTTCATCTCTGATCCAAAATCATTAACTCTTACAGTGTGTTTACTGTCATAGTCAGTCAGATGACAGAAACATGTGTGAACTGAAAAAAAACTCTTGTTTCCGCCCGGTTTCGAACCGGGGACCTTTCGCGTGTTAGGCGAACGTGATAACCACTACACTACGGAAACTGCACAAAGGCCAACAAGAGTCATGAAAATAAAATATCATAATAAAATAATATTTGGATCTTGTTACAGGTGAAGATCCTTGAAGATGTTTCATCTCCCATTCAAGAGGCTTCCTCAGTTTTGACTGGGTGGTAGGGAAATCTCAGGTATCTAACCTCCATGGGGTCGTTATCAAGGCCATTGATGTCATTTGGTTTGTTGATTACAACTTTAACGACTGTTGTAACGGCAGTCTTTAGAGTTGTCACATGAGGTCAGGTGTGAGTGGTTGTGATGCTAACAGGATGCTAATCGCGATAACTGGCCACTCGTCATTGTGGTTGTTGTAACTCTGCACTGGGTGGTTGGATTAATGATTTGAACTTGACTGTAGATCCTTGAATTGGTTTCATCTCTGACCCAAAATCATTAACTCTTACAGTGTGTTTACTGTCAGAGTCAGTCAGATGACAGAAACATGTGTGAACTGAAGTGAAGTGAAAAAACTCTTGTTTTCATGAAAATAAAATATCATAATAAAATAATATTTGGATCTTGTTACAGGTGAAGATCCTTGAAGATGTTTCATCTCCCATTCAAGAGGCTTCCTCAGTTTTGACTGGGTGGTAGGGAAATCTCAGGTATCTAACCTCCATGGGGTCGTTATCAAGGCCATTGATGTCATTTGGTTTGTTGATTACAACTTTAACGACTGTTTGTAACGGCAGTCTTTAGAGTTGTCACATGAGGTCAGGTGTGAGTGGTTGTGATGCTAACAGGATGCCAATCGCGATAACTGGCCACTCGTCATTGTGGTTGTTGTAACTCTGCACTGGGTGGTTGGATGTGGTCAAGGACAGGCCTTCACCACTCCTCGTTAGTATAGTGGACAGTATCTCCGCCTGTCACGCGGAAGACCGGGGTTCGATTCCCCGACGGGGAGTAATGCTTCTTTTCTACGGTAGTAATTGTACTGAGGTTTTAAAAATATTTTTGGCCCTCGAAAAACTATTATGTTGTTATTAAGGTATCAAGGTGAGAATGATTGACTGAAGTATATTCTAACAATCTATAGAGTCTTTTAACATGAATATAACAAAAGGCTTCAGCTATCATTACCATTTTCTATATTTGCCAAAGAAAAGGATTTTATACGTGCTAATGTTCTCAATACAATAGCCCGAATGAGTGCAGAGGTCGCAGTGTCTTTGACCCCAGTGCTGGGCTGTCGTCCGTTGCAGTTTCCGTAGTGTAGTGGTTATCACGTTCGCCTCACACGCGAAAGGTCCCCGGTTCGAAACCGGCGGAAACATGGATTTTCCACCTCTCCATGTTGATGAAGGGATCGAATCTGACGGCTTTAAGATTTAATGATTTGAACTTGACTGTAGATCCTTGAATTGGTTTCATCTCTGATCCAAAATCATTAACTCTTACAGTGTGTTTACTGTCATAGTCAGTCAGATGACAGAAACATGTGTGAACTGAAAAAAACTCTTGTTTCCGCCCGGTTTCGAACCGGGGACCTTTCGCGTGTTAGGCGAACGTGATAACCACTACACTACGGAAACTGCACAAGGCCAACAAGAGTCATGAAAATAAAATATCATATAAAATAATATTTGGATCTTGTTACAGGTGAAGATCCTTGAAGATGTTCATCTCCCATTCAAGAGGCTTCCTCAGTTTTGACTGTGGTAGGGAAATCTCAGGTATCTAACCTCCATGGGTCGTTATCAAGGCCATTGATGTCATTTGTTTGTTGATTACAACTTTAACGACTGTTGTAACGGCAGTCTTTAGAGTTGTCACATGAGGTCAGGTGTGAGTGGTTGTGATGCTAACAGGATGCTAATCGCGATAACTGGCCACTCGTCATTGTGGTTGTTGTAACTCTGCACTGGGTGGTTGGATTAATGATTTGAACTTGACTGTAGATCCTTGAATTGGTTTCATCTCTGACCCAAAATCATTAACTCTTACAGTGTGTTTACTGTCAGAGTCAGTCAGATGACAGAAACATGTGTGAACTGAAGTGAAGTGAAAAAACTCTTGTTTTCATGAAAATAAAATATCATAATAAAATAATATTTGGATCTTGTTACAGGTGAAGATCCTTGAAGATGTTTCATCTCCCATTCAAGAGGCTTCCTCAGTTTTGACTGGGTGGTAGGGAAATCTCAGGTATCTAACCTCCATGGGGTCGTTATCAAGGCCATTGATGTCATTTGGTTTGTTGATTACAACTTTAACGACTGTTGTAA
>NW_026116752.1:0-7468 GCF_001640805.2 Lates calcarifer
TTTTACATTTAGGTATTTGCACAGATTAAACAGCTTTTTATAATCTGTAAGGAACTTTAGTGGTTCTGGTGGGGGAAGTTTTCTTTCTTTCTTTCTTTTAACCTTCACTGAGAGCCAAGTTTTCCCTGTTTCCAGCATTTATGCCAAGCTAAGGTAGCAATCTTCTGGCTGTAGCGTTACTTCTAACATACAGAAATGAGAGTGGAATCAGTCTTCTCATGAAACTCTTGTAATAAAAATCAGTAAGCCTATTTCCCATTCTGTTAAATTCTTCCTTTAACATGAGGCAGAAGAAGAAATGACATGGGGGCCAAGAATGAGCTTCTACCCTGCATCCAGACAAATATGGGGCATTTAGAAAAGGCATCATAACTGCTGTGATACCACACTTGTGTATATGTCATATATGCAAAGGATTGGCCATTTAGTATTTTGCCAAGAATCTGTCCAGATCCTGTCCTTATATGTTTAAACTACATCATCAAGGAGAGAAAAAATGTTAACTTCCCAATGACCTGTCCTATGAAATCAGTTTTACCCTCGAAATCATTCTTAAATCCCCGTTTCAATTTCAAAAGTTTGATACCACACTGATGTCTGTATGATCGGTAGATATATAGATATGAAGCTACAGCCAGCAGCTAGTTAGCCTAGCTTAGCATAGGGACTTGCCGATGCTACCCTGCATAGCTTCTGCTAGCTTGGTGCTATGCCTCCTGGCTAAAAATGTCACTTTTACAGAGTCGTGTTTTTTATTAAATGACGCATTTCTTCTGATGACAAGGCATGGAGTTGAATTATTATTTGAATTATAAGCTAGCAAGTAATTCCTGATGGGTTTAGGGTAATCTTTAAAATTAAGGGAATGGTTCAAGGGTGGTTAATTAAACTCACTAATTTTAAATTCCCAGCAAAATTTTTATTTAATTGACTTATTGTGACTACACGTTTGGGGAGGAGGAGTAGAGGAGAACAGTAACTAAGGCTGCTCTCCACCCACTGGCCGTCCTGGTGGTCTTCATATCTGTCATTTAAATTGGCTCCTCATTGTCTCGGAGAGTGAGGGAATCACAGACATGATTTAATGCAGCTTTAGTCGGCGGAGACAAATGAAAAGTCACTGATGGATGTGTGTGTGTGTGTATGTGTGTGTGCGTGGGCCGGTTTCTGCGCTGTTAATTGTGAAGCGTTTGGCCTCGACTGCCCCTGCTCTCAGCTTCTCTGAGTGATTAAAAAAAACAACTGGGAGAAACCTAAACCAGTCACGGCTGACCACACCACACCACACACACACAATAAGCGCTCGGCCCTCACGCTACTCAGTGGCACAGAAACACTAAAGAACACACAGCTCAACATGAAATATCTAAAAATACAATAGACATCAATAGAAAGAAAGAGGGACTGATAACTGCAGAGTGGTGTGTGGTAAGTGTACGGTTTGAATAACTAATCGTTAACACTTTTATATGGACAAAATGATTAATCAATTAACTTCAGCAGCCTTTAATAATTGATCTGAATGACTCAATACATGGGTCAATACATGACGCCCAGCTCCAGGCTACACGATGTGTATGAGTCATAGCACGAGCACAGATTAGTAACCAAGGTAGAGGTTGTCACGTATAGCCTATAGGATATAATATTACACATATGTCCTAAATTCTTTAACTTATGCCTGTTTGTTAACAATAGTAATTTAATTGAAGGCTTGATTTAGAAACTCAGAGAAGAATCTTTAGTACAACAAGCAGCAGCTCACAGATTGGTCATTACACGCTCATGCTGTGAAGCCAAGCAGAGGTCAGATCAGCAGAACTTTAATTGAAGTTCTAGCGACTGACACCTCAAAGCTACTTAAGGGGAAATAAAGGGTGAGTGAAGGATATAATTTTCAGCCAAATTTAGCTCAGTTTTAACAGATGCCTTTTCTGGGCTGTGACGTTATCATCTGCCAACGCAACAAACTTTAGAAAAAAAAGGAAAGTAAAAGCTTCTCCGTAAAAGGAACAGAGCCGAGCATGGGTATTAAAGTTCTGAACAGTCTACCTACATGGTGTCAGTGGTGAGCCACTGTCCCACATATCTACTATTAGCTTGGTGCTACACTCTCTGGACAAAATTCCACTTTTACAGCGTCACATGTTACTGATTTTACTACAAAACAAGGAATTAATGGAGTGTGATGAATTTTAAGGATACATTTAAGGGGAAATTAAAGGGGAGAAAAGGATGTTAAAGGGGTTAAGTGACATTTAGAATGTTTTTGAAATACATCTGTACTGTATATCAACTCCATGTTTTTGTGGCAGAAATCAACTTGATGAAATGGAGAGTAGAGCGAGTGGCCTGGAACAGTACGAGCTCCTCACTGCTGCTGTGCAAGACCTGAAGAAACACAACACCCCCCCCACCCTCTTCACCCTTCTCCGTCCCTAAAACCGACCGCAGCTACCGCAAACCCCCACACCTCCGCTCAATCCCCATAACGCAGCCTTTCCCCCTCTGAATGCACCAACCCACACCCTGAGCAACTCCACATCCCACAGTGAAATCAATGAGATGCGTGTGTGTGGTGTGATGTGTGTGTGTGTGTGTGTGTACACCAGGAAAAAGGTCAGGTAAGACAGCGAAGAACTGAAAAGCAAAAAGTGCACATGCAAGTGTTATGTGTGAGTCTAATTCTGTCTAAGTGTCTAAGTGCCCAGGGTGGTCATAGCTGGAGTGTGTGCGTGTGTTTGTGAGCCTGTGTGTGTAAGTGCGTGTCTGGCAGCAGCAGCAGCATCTCTTCTCTTAGGCCTCAGATCCCTTTCAGACGCTTTTAATTAAATGATGAATGGCCTCCCAGCTGCCTGTTAAATAATGCTGCTCATGACATCACAGCGTGTGCATGTGAGGGGTACGACATAAGGTAGATATCCTTTTAAAAAAAAAAAGACACACGGTGGACATTCAGCAGACAGATAGGTATGCTCTCACACACACATCTGCTCTCAGATCTGATATGCAGCCGATTATTAGGAGTTACTGCTGCCCAGCATGCCGAGGAGAGCGAACAGGAGTTGAGTGTCTCAGAAGTCACAAGCTGTTCCATCATACCAGGCCTCGAAACACTTCATATCATCTTCCTAATAAAATCACTCACAATACCATATGTCTGCGAAGAAGGGAGGCAGATTGAAGGAGAGGAGGATGTACGTAAGTGTGAAAAAGAAAAGAGAGAAGGGCAGAAAGTCCCAAAAAAGGGACAGTAGAGAGCTCGGGGGTGTGAGAAAGATAAAGATAAAGGAAGACAAAGAGGGAGAGACCACAGGCCAAATTAGAGAATGAGAGCAACAGGTAAAGCAGAGGACAGGTAAGGGTGCCAAAGTGCCCTAGGCTCCAGACAGCATGGACCTGGCTATGAGAAAACTCATAATCCCTTCTGTTTCTCACCCCCCACCTCTCTCTCTCTCTCTCTCCTTCCCTCCCCCTCTCCACCGTCCACCGCCCCCCGCTCTCGGGCTGGCTCTGTATCGGATTGCTGACTTCACAATAGGCCCTGAATCATCACTCTAGCCGGAGACACAGAGGGAGAGACGAGGAGGCGGGCAGGCCAGAGGATAGAAAGAGAAGGTGGGACAGACAGAAAGACAGAGGTACGGAACGGACAGGCAGATAGAGAGAAATCAAGGACAGGGAGAGTAAGATGCGTCGACATCAGCAGCTGGTTAGATCCAGTTCAAACACAGTCACATGGACAAAGGTGCTTCCTCAGGAAGTTGTAACAAGATCAGTAAATAAATCTAGCACAAACTGAAAATAGAAACACAAAACTGACATGGTCTCAGTGATAATGGAAAGCATGCTATAGGATACTATACATTTTAATGCACTGCATACCTCTTTGTGTCCTTTTTCAACATGCAGGGTATACTTCAGCATTATTAAACTTTTTTATGGTTATGTTCAGGCACTCACGGCACTCGGTTAAGGTTAGGGAAAGACTGTGGTGTGGTTTAATAAAGAAAAAGTTCACTGGGACTTCAAAACCATAATGCGCTTTCGGCCCATGTACGTCAGCAGACAACAGGCTGCGGTCTGCTTGACCCATGCATCAACTTTTGACACAGCAGAGAACATTGGAAGTCTATAAGACTACCCTGTATGCTGAAAAATGACACTTCTGAGGTACCCAGGGCATTAAAGAGCCATCCCAAGGGGTCCTGGCCAAGTGTCCATTTGTGACAATTTGGGAGTGAGGCTGTTCCTCCTGATGCTGAGTACCAGGCTGATACCAATGCTCTTTTATTCACAACTTTAAAGTCTTGTTTTATGTAATGTAACATGAGGCCAGAGACTGCTGGGGTGCTAAAGAACTGAGTCAGCAGGCCATTATGACTCAGTGAATATAACTGACCTTATCCTCTTAATAAGGTGAATCGGATTGGTGCTTCATTAATTTGAATAACATTAACTCTTAAACACCCACCCCCCTCTTGGGGGTGGTCTGCTTTAATTAGAACAAATGGACTGTTTAAGATCATTAAACGACCCTTGCAAAGATTTGCAAGACATAAAGTTTTCAATGATTCCTTATACTTGGACTCCTGCTTTAAAGATAGAAAGACAAATATTTTTATGGTTTTAATTTAATGATCTGCTGTGCATTACACCTAGACTGATTTAACAACTGAAAGGACGAAGAGTCCAATCTATTAAAACATTACGTTTTTGTAGTAGTATTAGCAGTGTGTGAACGTCCTAGATAGAGCTAGTATCTCACAGGTGGAACAGGAGGTGGTAAAAGGTTAAAAAGTGACACCAGGTAGTGACAAAGCATTCGGAGGAATTCAACCAGGTCAGTTACCTGGAAGATGCATGTCATGTATACTGCTTAAACAATTTGTCAATTAATCACTTAGTTGATCAACAATTCTGATAATCCTTCAATTATCCATTGTTCATTTATCAAGCACAAATGCCAAACATTCGCTGGTTCCAGATCCACTAACTAGAAGACTTGCTTTTCTGTTTTTTCATGCTTTTTTTTTTTTTAATAATTGCTAATTAAATATCTTTGGGTTTTGGACTGATGCACAGACAAAACAAGAAATCTAAGGATGTCACCTGGGTGAATAACTGTTATCCAGAGGAAAATTAATTTAGTTTGCAGCCAGGCACTAAACACATTGGTCACAAGAACACAACAGTCTATAGCCAAGGACTTCAAAGGAATAAGAAAATATACAATATATGAAATCGAAAAATTAGTTGCAGCTCTAGAATGTAGTATTAAGAGACCCAGGTCACAGCCCATCTGGCCTCGGCGACCCCTCTGCTACCTCTCTGATTCTACGCTGCAGAGAGAGAAATCCAATCTCCCAGCAGAGCAGCAGAGGAAGTTCTCGCGGCAGGCAGGGCAGGCAGGTTCCTCCGTAACCAAAGCACAATTGTTGCAATTTCATTTCCTTCCCAGCAAAATGAGGAAATATGCTCCTTTTTTTGTAACCAATGGCAGATGAACAGACCAGAGCGAACAAAAGGTGGGCTGTGCTATCAAGGTCTCTATTTATGGAAGTTGCTGGGAAGTAAAATGTTTTACTACTTTACCATGGACTTCTGTCCATGTAATGTAATTTTTGGAAGAGTTTGAATTCAGCGTCATTACTGGTGCAGTTTCTTTAAGAATCAACTTCCATCATGTTAAAATGTTCAGTGGAGAGAAATGTAACATCTGGCAATAATGTGATTTTCCTTGAAAACTCTTCAATAATCAATAAAGTGGGGAATCTTGGCATGAAATATTGTGCCTTGATTGACTTCCATTAAACAAGCATGGTCACAATATGAGACAGTCTCCACTCAGATGACCTCAGCCTTCCCACACCACAGAAAGTATATGTGTATAACAGAGAAACACCTACACACACATACAGTGTACTCTCACACAGACACACAAGCACACATATCATGTGGTTTCCTGTCTGGTGCGTTCCTCTAGAAAGCCCACGCCGGGTTGCTCTGGGTTTCTAGATGGATTCTCCAGTCTGTTGGGGGCTTCGACTCTGTCAGACTTTGATTGTTTCACAGGCCGTCTGTGACCTGCTGACCTCACACCTAGCTGGCTTTCCCTGGCCGCCCAGACTTTCACTCAACTCTCTTATATATGAGATATAAATTATCTGAAACAAGACTAGAACTGAATAGGTTTTTGGTGAAAAACAGACGTTTTGGCTATTTCATGCATCTTAAATAAAAGTAATGTCAAAACAAAGGCTCTAGAAGTTCTTATTCCATTTTTCACATGATAGTAGGATTTTATCTAAGGTATTCACTTTGGCTGATTTCTCCAATGTTCCAAACCTCATTTCTGAGAAGAACCAGCTCACTGTGTGGATGAACCTAACAGAAACAGTAGGAAACCTATAGCTGGGTTCCATCCAAAAGTAACTATATCAGCCTACCACCTCTACAGCTTATTGATTAAGTCACAACCTCCCGCCAAGAAATAGTCTGTCAGTATAAAACCACAACTTGTCATTTTTACACTTTGGGTATTTCTATGGACTAAGAAACAAGATGAAATATGTTAGTTGCTGAGCTTTAGACGTGCTGGTAGGTGGATTTGTTACCTTTGGACAGAACCAAGCTAGCTTCCCCCTGCTTCCAGTCTTTATGCCAGGCTAAACTGACAAGCTGAAAGCAAGATGTGCGTGGCGTTTAAGAGTTATTGAGGAATTCTATCCATTCAGTCAACACCAACTCAAACCTCCATTCGGCTGTCCATCCCCAGAAACAACTGTCCTGTCAGCATCAGCTCGAAGGAACTGAGCAGACAGCAACCGGACAAACTTTATATACTTTTTATTGATTTTGGTGCATTTCCAAGCCACTCATCATAACTTAATCAATCACTACAAATACCATTAGTAAGTTCAGAACATATAAACAGTCTGAGATTTGTGTGAACAGCTGTCTGTGGAGATTACGCTACTTTAAGTATGCCAGAGAAAGATTAAAAAAACAGTAATGTAAAAACCTGGGGGGATATGGCATTTTTTGAACTCTCCACATTTCCTTTTTTGTCTGCGTGTCTGCTTGACTTCATCTCCTCCTTTCCCACAGTAAATAACCATAATGAAATCAAGAACAATAAGTTTTATTTCATGAAATTATTAAGTGTCCCAAATTTGTTCTTCCCTCAGCACAGCTTAGACGGAGGTGACTAAAAGTCTGAACGACAGAAACTCTCAGCAGCACTCAGCTGTCAGCTAAACATAAATCTTGCAAGAATCACTGTACACTAAGCTGAAATTGAAGTGCACCTCGGTGCCACAACTAGGATGCCAGCCTACTAGAGGGATGCCAGGGGGTAGCTGTTACACTCCACACTCCTGTGTGATCTGTCCACATGCCTTGTCGCCGGCAGATTTTGAAACGACTGTCTATGACGCCAATGCAATCTTGGCAATCAGGGTTGGGC
>NW_026116753.1:0-18051 GCF_001640805.2 Lates calcarifer
AAAAAAATAATAATAATAATAATAATAATAATAATAATAATAATAAACAGACCGAAAACAAGAGGGTCCTTGCAACTCGTTGCATGGCCCCGTTGGGCCCACGCAACTCGTTGCTCGGGCCCTAATAATGCGTCTCTCAGGTGAATTGATTTGTGCCCAAGCCTCCCTGACCCCCCAACCCTCCCTCCCTCCCTCTCTCTCTCTCTCCCTCTCTCTCTCTCTCTCTCTCTCTCTCTCTCTCACCTTTGTGGAGGGCAGAATCAGCCTTCTTACATCTGGTTGCCTTTCACTCTCCCCTACATGACTTAGTCTTGTTTAGCAGGGATGCAGTGGGCCATGAACACACATAAACTGAAGTTCACCCATCATTTTCATGAGTGGTGAAGGGTTTGTCTGACTTTTGGGACATCAAAGTGTTAAAGATACAGTGTGTGTGACACTCATAGGGAGTGTAAGATTATTTCAGATTAGCTTAGGACGTTAAAAAATAAATATCTGACATCTGATGCATTTAAAAATGCTTACGTTTTGTGAACTGATGATAACCAACTAGTTTGCCCACTTATTTGTGTTGTTACCCCTACTACACATGACTGCCCCGCGTGGCCCTGAAAACCCACCAGCGGTTACCTGACACTGCGCAGGGAATCAATAATGCCTGCCATTTCCTTCAGCGTCCCAGAAGAGAGAATTATATTTCTCACTATGGCTATTGACAGCGACATAAGAAACACATATGGGACGGCGGAGGAGGAGGAGGAGGAGGAGAAGAAGAAGAAGAAGAAGAAGAGGAAAGTGGACTGCACAGCTACACTGCGGTAATTTCACGCTATAAAAGCCGAAGAGGGGGAGAATGTGGGACAAACCGCAGACTCGACTGCTGGCTGGAGAGGCTGCAGTGAAAAGTCACATATTGAACTGACTTAGCAATCTTTTTTTTAAACACATAAATCGATTTTTTTAGATGTCACTGTTATGGAATGATCTTCCCAAATGTCTTTATTGTTAACATTTAAGATGCAGGCAATTCCTCTTACTTATATCTGTAACTCTGGGTTTAACTGGGCCACAGTTAATATTTCCAGCAGCTATACTGAGGACGCACACACACTTTATTCGTGAGAATAACTGTGCGTAACCATAATAATAATAACAAAAATAAATAAAAAAAATGTCTCATGTGGACCACAACAAAAACTGTAAAGAGTGAGATCTATAGACAAAAACGATTAAGAGAAATTTCCACGTTGAGAACGTAAAGGTTTTTTCTTAATTACTGGCTCACAATGATAAATTAAATTTTAATAAAAACGTCATTTTGCACCTCTCTAAGCTTCAAGGCCAAATTCCAAGCAACTGTTTTTTAGTATTATATTGGGGTTAATAAAATACCAGTATTTTAGATCATTATCCTGCAGGAGTAAAATAAAATTACTAAATGACAAAAAGGAACAAAAATAAAATGTGAAATAGATTACGATATAAAGAGGTAGAATTTATTGGCTTAAAATGCCCCACATAAACTGATATTGCCTTTCCAAACACTTGAGTATATATTTTTATAAGACAGTAAACGCCAGGCCGATGTAATATTTTCCTTAGCTACAGCACATTTTCAAATTAAGAGCAGTTTCCAGTGTGAGTGTATTCAATTTAAAAAATAAATAAATAAAAAGGCCGGGATATGAATTTATTTTCAGACTTGTGTGTACGCAAGAATTTATCTTTTTCCCCCCAAATCTCCACGGACCAAATCCTGTCCTCCCAACTCTTGCGCATTAATGCGCGTTGGTTAAGTATGAGTCCTTAATGTGAAATCTAATCTGTATGGATCACGGCGCAGTAGGCCCCTATCAGATTTCTGAGTCGGCGCGTAACTTGTCATGTTGTTAGGGGCAGGCCAATAGCCAGGGGCCATTCAAGCCCTGAGAGTCAGGGCCCCGGCCCGTTGGTATAAGATTCCTATTTCCCTACATATCAAATATAAAACACAAACTCCACGTGGGATGAGAGGAGAGATGGGGAGGAAAAAACCGTGGACACGCCGAAGGGATGGAGGCTGAGGAGACTAAAATCCTCCATGAGTCCACTGATGAAATCTGGATTTAAAAAAAGGATGTAGAAATGACACTGACCTGCACCTCAAAGATCCTCAGATGACAAATAATTATCAGATTAAAAGCCAATTTTATTTTCATCATGTCATTTTTATCATTTTTTTCTTAGTAAAAAAAAAAAAAAAGTTAACAACAATTTTACATGAATGGAGCTGATTAATTTCATATTCATTTACAGTTAATACCAATTTGTAAAAGGTAAAATCTTTTACCTGAAAATAAATAGCTGGATAAAATCAATTTAAGCGGTTTTAAACCTGCCGAGGATGAAGTTTAGACTCAATCCCAAACTGACAGACACAAATATTATCTCCTTTGATTTATCAGTGTGTATGTAGCTGCCTGACAACAACAGTTCACATAAAGAAATTCATGATATTATTATTGTTGTCAACTGTGAAAATTAAACCGTTTCTAATTCAGTCAGAAAAGAAATCTTGTCATATAAAAGCGTATTTTAAATAAAATATGCGTTTTGATAATTATTTCTGAAAATTCATTGAATGAATAAGGCTGAATCAAAGTCAGAAAACTATGACAGCTACCGAGTTAACATCCCGTCACTTCAAGCCTCCCAAACAGTCACTGACCTTGCTGTTTTGACAGAGTAAAAACCACAGATCTGTGACTGTCTGAAAACAGAGAAACAAAAAAGTGAGCATACCTGCGTCGAAATTATTTTTCGTCCCGGCGAGAAATCAGCTCCCAGATTTCCTTCACTTCTTGGAGGCTCTCATAATCAAATGCAGTGTGGTCGCCGCACAGCTCTCCCTGCTGTTTGCAGGCTGTCACTGACTGGATCAAAACACTTCAGCCACTGCTGGCCATTACCAGCGAGACTCCCCCCCCCCCTCAGAAAAACACACACACGCGCGCGCGCGCGCGCACTTACACACACACACAACACAACACACACACACAAGCCCGAGGAAGTTATTCAGACTCGATGAAACTAATTTACAAACTCAAGCGCAAGTCCCGGGACTCGGTCTCGGTGACCGGACCGCTCACTTGTGCGGGGCACACCATTATTTTCGGTTCGCGTCCAAGTTTGAGCACCAGGCAGTTCGCAGGCATTGGACTCAACTTCATTACTGGAGACCGCGCCGCCTGCGCATGCGTTCAGCTGCCATGCGGACACTATTGGGCAAGTGTCCAAAAGAGTAATGGGGTTCAGAGGGGAGGGAAGGGGGATGGTGGGGTGGGGTGGGGGGAACCGAGATGACATTCTTATTAATAGTTTGGCCCAAATGACGTCCTCACAGTTTTATTTATCCCATCAGAGCAAAAACAACATGCACCCACTGACCAGCCTGCATCTATCTATCTATCTATGTATCTATCTATCTATCTATATTTCATCAATTTGTTCAATTTTTGAATCCAATCTTTTCTTACTATAACAAAAAACGGAGAAGCTTATGATTTGGTCCATCCAGATACAATGACTTGATCAATACATAAACAGATAAACTAAATAAATAACCTGTAAAAAACATTTCTTTGTAGTACCAGAGTTCACACTGAGGTAAGTAAAAGGGACACTGTCAGGTAAGACATGTTGCTACCAGGGCCGTAGCCAGAATTTTAGGAATACTGAGGTTAGGAGTCCAAAGTCCCCCACCACCCACACCAGAGGAAATTGGAGATATCCCCCCCCCCCCCCCCCCCAAAAAAAAAGTAATTCAATACTTTTTTGGCACCTTTTCTGTATTTATTTAACAGTTGAGATTTATTTTATCTGGATTTCATTTCCAAACACAGTTGTCCGCGACACTGTTTCAAAACCTCCAAAATGCCAGGGTTAACCTTTAAGAAACCCCACTGTATAGCCTGTGCATATGTCTTATTCTAACCCAGATTAATTTTAGTTTAATATCAGACTCAAACTTGTATAATGCTTCACCGTGGTGGATGCAGCCATAGGCAGAGTTCAAATGATGACAAGGCAGCACAAAGAGAACCATTATGAAATATGCACATATCAGAGCAGATAGCAAAAAATACAAAGTCAAACAGACAGATGGAGGGAAAACATGGTGCCAGTTAATCTGTGTACAGTCATAGACAGAGAAATGAACAGAAGTTTTGCCAATAAACACTAGAAAACATGCTGCGTGTACGAAACAAAACAACAAAACATGAATAAGAATGTCTCAAATAAATCTTGTGGGAGTAAAATCAGACATTGCTGTTCCTCAGTGGCCCCATGAAGATGACAGATTTGGCCACGGAGTGTAGTTTATTTGAAAAATTGAATGTTTGTTATGGCTTATGGATTCTGTGACTGTTGGATCCCGCTGGCCTTGGACCAGCGCTCTTTTACCATGCTGTCATTTATTTGGGATGATGATGTCAGCAGCCTCTTTGACTGATCCGTGATTGTTGGTTTAGAGATCCTGCTGACATTCATGCACGCACACACACATGCAATACACACAAATGCATCTTACATTCTTTCCCCTGCGTTTTCTGCCTCTTTCATGCACACAAATGCAATTTATTTGTTTATGTGATTCAAAAGGCTTTTTTGGTAATACTATGGAGAATGAAAAGAGCTGAAGTTTCCCTGGCATCTTCCACTGTGCACAAACACAGAAAAAAAATTATGTCCTTTGTGGCATTGGCAGGCAGGCCCAGAGAGAAAGAGAAAGTCACTCACAAAATAAAAACAGAAGGAATGGAGAGAAAAGGAAGCTGTCATATTTATTTTCTTCCCTCGGTGCAGTGTTTACCATCGCTCCTTTCATCCTGTCATCTTTCTGTCTCTTAATTTTCCTTTTCCATTTGTCTGTTTTCATTGGTTGCTGGAGCTGATCCCAGCTGCAGGCTGCAGAAAAACATGGATACAGTATTAGTGATGTCACCCACACATTAGTGGCCGGATTTATTTTTTATTTTTTCACAGACTCAGCTTTGGGTTTATGACTTGCCACTGTGTTGTCACTTTTAAGGAGCATGAAAATTCAAGTGCGGTAAGGATCTCCTCCAAATTGAACAACAAAATAGCTTGTTTGTCCATGCCATCTAAAACAACATGTACAAGAGTTTTCTGATATGACACTCCCAGCGCTACATCAGGCTGACATTTGTCTGTGCCCGTCCAAACCACTGCAAATCAATGTTGAAAAATAAATCCATTTTATGATGTGACAATGCAATGAATGAAATGGTTAGGTTTAGGGAAAGATCATGCTTTGGTTAAAATAATGACTTTGTTAAGGTTAAAGAAACATTGTGGTTTGGTTTTAAATGACTACTTTGTTAAGTTTAGTGGAACTTTGTTGTCATGGCTACAATAATAAATACGCAGTTTGGGATTGATTGTGGTTGTGCTTAAAAACAGTATTGACTGTCGGGTGGAAGCGGGAAATGAACTGCGGTCTCTTGTGTTAAAGTTCGATGTTTCTGTAGCAGAGGATGCAACGACAAGGACATGATCCCCATCTGGCTTCCCACCCCATTGGAAGTAAGTTTTTCTTGCCTTTTGGTTTGTACGGACTGCTACTCAGTAACATACAAGAAGTGAAAATATTTAGTAAAACTATATCTTCAATCAAAGATATTTGTTTTGTATCTCGAATGAATGGCAGAATTTCTTGCTTCAATCCAAGTATAGCAATTCATTTCCGTCCGTTAGAAGAAAATTCTGTAACAGCTTTCATTAACACTGATAACAATGAAACCGGCGAGGTGAGGTTTTAAAGTAATTTATTACATGGAACTGAACAGGATAAGCACTGCAAAGTCATGTGATGCCATGCGTAGTAGGCGTGACATTACATGATGACTGATGTGTGTGTGGTTTGGCACCACACTGGGAGGGTCAAATTCAAACCCTTGGCATGGCCCGTGGCAGGCACTGGCATGGCAAACAGTAGCCTGATGCTAAAAGAAAGAGAATAATAGTCACTGTATACAGTAAGCACTGCACTAGTAATCCCTTTATCAATCCACTCAGGTAAAATCACCCTAGATTCTCGTCTAAAATTGTCCCACATAGTTACCATGGTGAGAGAGAGTTACTGTAATATGAAATCCATCCTGGAGCACAATGAACTTTGACTTATGCCATGTCCACACTAGCACAGATATATTTAGGAACATCTTTAACACGTTGTAGTTAGAGTTTTGACCTAACACTGCTATAATTTTCTCATTTATCTCTTGGGATACACTTAACACCTGAAGCTCATATTATACTTCCCCTGTCCATATTCCTATGCACTTCATGTCTTACGTCTTGCAACCTTTTGGCACTTGTGTCGGGTGGAATTTGAAACTTGTGTCGGGTGGAATGTGTTGTGGCGCAATTCTCAGTGGCTCTTCTGTGATTTTACATGCACAGTGTGCACATGTGTAAACACGTGTCTATTATCTCTTCAGAAAACTAAGATATAATAAAGAGAATCATCTGCTCTTTGAGTCTGTGTCTGTGTTTTGGAGTGTACTGTGTATCAGGCCCACTGTTGGTCTATTGGTTGGGCTGCAGACACGTGATCCCTCACTAGTCACTTCATTTCTCCTGCCATTAAATCAATGAGCTTCCCTGGGAGGACATAACATGGTATACACCCTCCTTCTCACTCCACAGGTGCCTACTCCCAGCTGATAGGTGTCGCTAGTACAGCGTTAAGAACGTGATCACTCTCTCTAGCTTCCCACCTCATTAAAATAAGTTTTTCTTGCTTTTGACTGTGGATAGCAAACTTTCAGGAAATGATCTGAAAGTGCTTGTGTGGCCCAAAAAACATTTGACATAAACTGTGTTTTTTTTTTTTTTTTTCATTTTTCACAGTGTGTGCACGGCTGAGAAGGGTTGGGAAGTTTCTGTTAACAACTAGTGTGACTGTTGCACTAGCAACTAAGTTTAACTGCTATCATATCTGTTACTTTTTGGTCCCATTTAACCCTTCAGTAAGAATAAGGCCTAACCCACAGCGCCTCCCGCCTTCTCCCTCCCACAGCAGACTCAGGCCTGAGCCCTACCACTCAGTGATTGACACATTCTGGCAGAATAAATTAAAACCTCAAGCTGTGACAGAGCCCGAAATAGCAGGAAGCTGTCGCTGACCTGCAGTCTCTAGTGCCACATGTCAGCAAGCTTAAAAAACTTGGCAGAACATTCTGCACAAAGGAAGCATGTACAGGTGTTTGTGTGTCTCTGGTGTGTGGGAATGAGAGTGTCTGTGTGTATTTACATGAGTCAACCAAGCTTTGGTGTGTGTTGATGTATCAACTACACCTGTAATGTAACAACATCATCCTACAGTGTTTTTTAACTGATCCAATGCACTAATGTTGTTGATTTTTACCACTAAATCTTGTGGAAACCAATTTCAACTTGTTTAATTAAACTGAAACCACTTTGGAATTTGAGGGCAGTGGCAGATGGATCTATTTTTTTGGCCAGCTGTTCTCCGGAGGGTGACGCTGGGGTGGAGGGGGCTAAGCCCTAAGATGTTTAGTGGTGCAGGACTGCGGGTCCCTTTGCCAAGTCACAGAGCTCCCGGTTCTTGCCAAAGCGGGGGGTGGGTGGGGGGATGGGGGTTGAGAGAAAATGCCATTTAGCTGGCTGGTATTTATAGATATGCGAGGAACTTGTGCTCAGGCTGGGCTGAGGTGCTGACGACGTAAAACGAGAGGATGCTTCCAGAAGTCGAGTGTCAGGGCACACAGATAAAAATACCCGGTGAAAGATGGGCCTGGTCATTAGTAGCGCAGTCTGGCATGTGACATGGCAGCATTTCAGAGGTGATTTATGATTATTACTACAGCTAACCTATACCTCTCCCTTTCCTGCCCCCCACCCTCCATCCCAAATTGGTTTGCTAAATGGAATGGCGCTTGGGGTTTATTTCAGGGTCCGAGTGCACAGAAAGAAATTCTGCTGGCATTTTAGACTTTGGCAAAATGCCACAGTTGGGTCTCAGATTTTACCACAATATTGAAAGACAAACAAAAGTGATATTAAAGTAATCTCTGGTAATTAAGAAGGTGGTGCACAAGGCAAATGCATGCTACTTTTATATTTCTGTTAGCAAGACAAAGATGCAACTGCAAGGGTTAATCTTTCTGAACATGTTAACATGGTGCTGAATTGCTTGACTTATGCAATAACTTACTGCTGGAAGTATCAATCAATAAGTCAGTCAAATACCTCCACACAAAAATGATGTTAGATGAAGACGCTGTGATGGAGAGAGAATTTGGTGGGAGGGATAATGAGCTCATTGCAGGCCCCTGCCTTCCCTAATTGCTGGAGCAAGCTGCCACAGGGAGGAACAAAGGAAACATTTAACACGTCGTAAATTCCTGTAATGTCCTGCTGAGAAGCTGCTGCTCCGCTTACACTTACATCTTTTTTTTTTGCTGCCTCTTTATTAGTGTCCAGTTACAAAAAGCAACACACATAACACAGTAAAAGACAGTTAAAGCTAAATAGTAATTCATCTTTTTCTGCATGTGCAAAGTTTCGTTGTGTGTGGCCTCTTGTAATTACTGCAATCAATTTTCCTTATTCTTTAGAGAGGGAAAAGGCTTATAAAATAGCCCTGGGGTTTTGGTCTCAGGTGCTTCTAACCTTCATGTGGCAAGGAAAGCTGTTTCACTTTCAAATTAAGACATTTAACATTTAAAAGTTTGACATTCGCCCTCACAGAATGTTTGCTGGCATTAACGTGCAGCTCCTTTCAGCTATAATTGGAGCTGTATATTATCTAAAGAACATGACTAATGTTTTCTTCTCTTCATTTGAAATAATGGACACTGAATATCAAGTCCAGATTTAGACTTTCACATACAGGAAAGCTGTGTAGGTGAACTCTGTTAATACACATAAATACAGCACTTCTCTCCAAGAGTCTGCAGAGAGGTGCTACAGTGTCTCACTGAATTCCTTCCCAGTCTTTTATCCCTCAAGGCAAATGATGGAGCATATGTCTTACTCGGCGAGATGATGATCAAGTGTGTGTGTGAGAACGATCGAGGGAAGAGATGGAAAGAACGAGAGAGAGAGAGAGAGAGCGTGATTATGTCCCACTTCGGAGGGTCCTACGAGACACCTCTCGCTTGTGTGGAAGCATGATACAGTACAGTATGTGTTTTCCACATAGATATGTATGCATGTGTGTGTTGTGTGTGTGTGTGATGCAAAACGTACTGTGTGTTTTTTTAGGGGAGGGGATATCAGGCCAGCAAAATTAGTTTACCATCAGCTGTGCTCTCGCTCTGGTTCGATCCCAGCCTCTGTCCAGTATTTCTTCCAGCTCCCTCCACCTAATGGCGGCTCAGGGCGTTTTACTGCACCACCCTGGGGAGGCTACTGTGCCAGATCCAGAGCACTTGGCTTTATGTGGATTGAATGTTTTATGGTTATGGACATAATATTTAAGTATAGGAACAGTCTCACAAGAATCCACCCCCACACCACTATCCCCAGGCCTAATAATTACACCAGCCTAGGAAAGGTAAGTGGGAAAAGTACATACACTGTATGAGAGACATTATCATGAGGTTATGTAACTGAGCACACCACTGCTTAGAGTTTCTTCTGTGAGAAATATGGATGGACTGCTGGTTTGATCGCTAACCCCAGTACTGATGGTGGAGGTTTTTACACACTCACAAATCATATCAAACTAAACTGAAGCAAAAATGACTGAGGCTGAAGTTTGGCAACACATGGTTAAAAGTACTCACTTAGGTTTTTTTTTTTTTTTTGCCTAAACCCACTTTAATATTAGGTTTATTCTTTAAAAATGACGTATCAAATTTGGTGCATAATCTAATGTAATGATTTTTCCTTAGGAATAAATTCAGTTTTATACAGACATGCTTCAGCTGTGAGTCTAAAGCCCCTTGGTGCTGTCTACCATTCTGGTTCGTTAGTGGTGATGCTTGTAACTCATCTCATCCTGTACAAAAACGTTGGTGTGATTTGCATACGTATTTGTTTATGTACAAGGCTGTAGTTGGAAAGCTACCTCCATACTTCAATTCTGTTACACTGAACTTACACTAAGACTAATGACTGGTTTATGTCCCCTGAGTTCATACTGAGTTTGGAAAGATCTGCTTTTGGCTTCTTTGCACCAGCCACCAGGAACTCACTATAAAAGACTTTAAACATGAACTCATTTGTTACTCTTGGCCATTTTAAATCCACAATCTCAAACTTTTAACTTCTGTTTGTACCTGTTTTAATTATTTTCTTTTAACATAATGTATTTATTGTGTGCCAATGTTGATTGATTGATTGTTCTATTTTGTATCTTTATAATTTTCTATCTGCTCGACATCACTGCAAATGATGGATGAAATAAAGACTTGTTATGGTTTACTTACCATGCAAAGCAAGTCCAATTTTGAAGCAGTTACAGATAAAAAACAATAACTCCAGTTTTACAGTTCCCCAAAGTCCCCTTACTGTAGTGCAGAAATAATTTAGCTTTAATCTGTATTGAGATGTATTTAATTGGAGCAGCTTCAAACATATTATATTCAAAATATGCTTCATGTCATGCATTTCTTGTGATGGCAGAGGAGATGACCCAGTTTTAACAGTGCACAACAGATTAAGTTTTTCCTCAAAGTCTGTTTGAGAAAAAGAAAAAGACAGAAGGTAAAGAGTAGCCACATTAGCTGGCCACATGGTGGTGTGTGCTGTTAAAACACTTAGCCTTTGGTAACTATTGCTGCAGTGGTCAAGGGGCAAATCACTTGTGATTTTCACTGCTGAGAACCTGATGTATGTAGCTTGTGTGAGTCCTTCAACGTGGATGTGTGCACATGTGCATGAGAAAGAGAGAAAGACAGACATGTGAGAGCACCGCAGAGAAAAGATGCTGAAATTGAGTTAAAGAAATTTAGTATGCATGTGTTAAAATATGACCAATTCTCAATGATTTGAGACAACAGAAACCCAGGCAGTAGTTATTGTATGTGTGGTGTGCATCTGACACTGCAACCCTGTCTCTCAGAAATTATATTTTTAATACATCCTAGATGTACATGGCCTTTGCCCATCAGCTCCTGTGGGGTTTTTGATTTTACTAGGTGCTTGGGAAAATGTGCTGTCCACTCCCACCACCATAGTGTTAATGAGAGATTTTACAACAGGAACTGAGATCCTGGGGCTCCACAGGCATTTTGTCAAAATCTGGTTCAGTTTTCCAGGAAAAATACTTTCTGGATCCCTAGGATGCTTGGCATGTGTGCACCTGTGTGTTTGCATACTGTAGACTATTGTATGTAGTGATGTACAATTTACTAACTCAAAAGCGATACCAACACCTGGCAGACACCTGACAGAAATCAAATTAATGATGTTTTATACAGTTGAAGTTCTTCTAATTAAAATCAGTGATCCCTGGAATGGGAAATCTCTCTCTTTCTCTCTCTCTTTAGTGTTTTGAGGTGATTATTCTCTTCCCTCTTGTTATACGTCTCTAAATGTGACTTGACTCTTATTTGGTAGCATTCATTAAAAATGGACAATGGCTTACAACAGTTTTTTTCCTTGTCTCTGCGGACTGGTTCCATATGTTAGAATAAACAAAATAAAAATACGTAAGAGAGCAGGGGTCCGTATACATAATGGCCAATCAATTTTTTTCAAAGGTCATCTGTCAAGGTTTGACGAGGCACCTAACATTTCTATGGGGGAAAGTTTTGTTTTTTACAACCCTCCGTGATTCTTTAACGCATCACCGTATGCGCATGCCGCCGCGACTATAAAAATGACGTCAGACGCCGACATTGGCACACCATGGCGAGCTCAGCTCGTGTCGGAGGCGTCATGGCGGGGTCGAAATTTAAAACCCCGGGGACTTGACAGTGAAACTGCCCTTGTCTGAAAATTTTCTGAAGTTAAGAGACACCGGGACGATCGCGTCCAACAACAGGAGGAGCTCGGAAGCTTATTCAGAAAGGTAAGAGATGCCTCTAATTTAGCCGCGAGTTGGCGTGGTGTTAATGTCATTGTCGGCAGGTGTGTCTGTCAGGCTCGGAAGGTTTGTAACTTCTTGTATTTGTTTAGAGTAAGATGTTTAACTTTACTGGGCTGTGGGAATGCAGGCTATTGCAGCATGTTACGTCCTGTTTTTGTTAAGGGCCCATATTTAAATACAAATTCACAGATTAAAAAAAAAAAAAAAAAAAATATATATATATATATATATATATAGAGAGAGAGAGAGAGAGAGAGAGTGGCGTGTGGTCGCTCAGAGGGACACGGATTATCCTGCAATGCTGTAAACCTTTATGAATTGATTAAATGCAGAGAGAAAATGTTAGGATAAACATTGTGGGCCTATTTCAACTGCTCAAGCGCAATGTGACAGGCCTCGCGGCCTTAAGCGCGCGCAACGTAGTAGGCGCACAGGCCAACCGAAGTTGAATTTAAACTGCTTTATTTGTTTAGCTTATTCATTTATTATGGTTAAAATACAAACTGAAAGGGTTTATTGGTTAATATATTCAATCGTGTTATTAATCTTGCAACTCTGTAACAGCTGAGGCAATCAAACAAATGGAAAGAGGCCTACACAGGTGGGATTGAGCACGTGCGCTGCACCCGCCACCAAACAGCTGCTGCATTGTAATCCACCGGAGCATTTGTGCATCAAAGTATGTCTATTAAAGTTCTTTGGCTGACAACATTATGCATAGGATTCCTACATAGCAGCTTTTTTTTTATTAAAGAGTAAAATCCTTTTTAACCAGAATCATCCTGTATATCACTACCAGACTCCAGTAAAACAGCAATTTTTCCAAGCATAATGCAGAGTTGCTGGATAACCACTGCCTCAATCTTTTGGTTTGTGTTATTGTGTGACTTAAATAAAAGTAGGCCTACCACACAGTAACACTAACTAATCAGACAGTGGTATTTTAGCAACTCTGAGTTCTGTAAGGTAAAATCCCTGTTTTTGAGTTTATTTACAGAGTAAGCCTGATCTTGCCACTGGGTTTTTATTTTCTGTAGCACTTTATTTGCTCCTTTTGATGAAATCACCAGTGAAAGTGGCATGAGATTGATATTGCAATCACACAGTTTTAAGAGGTCTGCTCTTTTATAAAACTCTTGGGGCAGCTGAGTCATTTGATATTCCCACCTGTTTGTGCCTCTTTTCCCACCTCTCCAAAATACCACACATTCACCAAAGTGAATTTCAAGGTTGGAAAATAACTTTTTTTTTTTTTTAATTAAACAGGACAATGCCCTCCTGTAAGGTGTGAGGAAAAAGATGCCAGGAGAATCTCATCCTTTAAAACTCATCCAGAAAGGTAAGAATTGCCTATAAAGTAGCTAATAGCACCTAGTTAGCATTGTGACAATGTCACTGTTGGTTCCTGTTAGGTTCATCAACTTTAATGTAAGAGTAAGCTGTTTAACAGAACTTTGCAGCATGTAATTCATGTTTTTTTTTCCTGTAGGTCTAAGTTTCTATACCTTTTATATCACACAGACACTAAAGTGAATTTGAAGGCTAGTCAATTGTCAGAAGCTTGAGAATGAACTTATTCTAACTGTGTTTTTTTTTTTTTTCTTTTTCTTTCCACAGGTAGATCTACGAACCAGTAAGACTCCCTTTTCTTTTTATTTGTGGTTTTGGATGGCTGCCATGCCGCTTTCTCACAAACATGCACACATGCACGCACACTGACTTTACATTCTCCCCTCTCTCTCTCTGCTGTGTATTGGAGGTGCCTAGTTGTGGCTGCTATGTCATGACTGTTTCTGTCTGAGATTGAAATGTTTTTTTCCTGTATGTTTTATGTATTTGCTTGGCTGCCATGCCATGACTGTGCTTTGTGCAATGCTATTTTCCAATTTTTTTTGACCATATGACCGTCCGTCTAGCCAACATAGTCTTCGCATCCAATTCGAACATGGCCGCCCAATTGTTCACCGGTTCGTACAAAATGGCCACCCTATTTGTTTGTCTCTCTTTGTCTATTTTTCCCCCTTTTTTTTCCCTCTATCCACTGAGCAGATAGCTGGCCTTTTTAATTGTGGTGGGAGGGATGGCCTCTCAACACAATTAATTTGGATAGTGAGGTTATTTAGAAGATTGCAGAATGGTTGGAAGCTGTAGGAGAGAAATTCTGTCCCTTGTTTATTTTTTGGGCTTAGATAGGTAGTAGGATTGATTGGTTAGGAGAAGACTGGTTCTGGTTTACTGAATTTGTGTTTGGAACTGCTAGTAATGTGTGACCAGGAATACTGAGATGTTTGGTCAGGCTGGACTGATGGGTGCAAGCCTGAGTTGACTCTCAGGACTGTCTTCACTGGTCCTTGAATTTAGAATTTCTATTGAATTGAGTATATGTAAGACAATGGAGGTTTGTGATTGTGATTTGGTGGAGCTGTAGTAGATAATAGGAGTGGAAAGGTGTTGTAATGTGTTACAAGTCAGAAGTTTCCAATTTGGCCTGTTGGCTGTGTAATGAAGGTGCTTTGTCTTGGTTGTCATATGTCTAAGTTTTAATCATACTTGTGCACTAACATTTTCTTTGTAGGTAAATCTACAATTGGTGAGTACCTTATTTTAATATGTTCTTGGTGGCTGCTATGCCTACTTATGTGTCTCTATGGTATGGCTGAACAATTATTTATTGTAATTACATCTTTATAATATTGAGCTGCATTTTTTGCATATTGTTCAGTCTTACTGTAGATTTGTTACTGACATGTTGTTTAAACTATAATAAAATCCATTAGGGTTACCATACAAACACATTTACACTGGCAAAATTTATTAACATTATTTATAAAAAAAGTAGATTCTACAAACTCATGAACTTAGTTATTTAGCTTTATAACATACTACCATTTGATAGACAACTCTGGCCATCAGAGCCCGTGCCGAGCTGCATTTCACCCGTCCAACTTATTCAGTAGCTGCATTCACCGTCCAAATTTCAGGCCGCGCCTTCTCCCGTCCAACTTAGCTGCATTTCAGGCCGCGTTCTCCCGTCCAACTTAGCTGCATTTCAGGCCGCGCGTTCTCCCGAGCTGCATTTCAGGCTGCCATTTGTCAGTCCAATTTGACTGCATTTCAGGCCATACATTTGTGGATCAGCGTGTCATTGACATTTTTCCCTGGAGGATCTCCAAACAGAAGCTCCTGGTGGATCTACAGTCTACATTAGTAAGTGCTTTTTTTCCCCCTGTTTCTTGGCCGCTGTGCCAAAACTAACCAACCAAATTCTATTTCAGCTTTCATCCATACTTCATGAACAAGTAAGTGGGGTTTTTTTTTTTTTTTTTTTTTTTTTTTTTTTTTTGGCTTGGCCACCATGCCATGACTAACCATTTTCCCTTCCAGCTTTCATCTTACAAAAGAAGAGGATTGCGTCTTTGTTTTTTTTTTTTAAATTTATTATTTTTGGGCTGCCATGCCATCTCTTCTCTATCCCTCACTGGTTTGTCTTGGCCGCCGTGCCCATCTACCGATCTGTCCCTTTCTCGTTCATTTGTGCAACATTGCTGTCAGTCTTCGAATTTTAACTCCGTTCACCGGTCTTAATCATCCAAACATCATATAGGTGGTTATGATTAGATTAATCATCTGAACATCATAGCTGTTTAATGATTAATCTAATCCTCTAAAAATCTAATCAAACAATCTAAACCTTTTTTGTTTCTTTATTTTCCCTTTGCAACTGCTGAGCTACTGATCTGAAATATCAAAGGTTAGGTCAGAGCTGGGTAATGTGGTATAAGGTTAAGTCAGATATGTCTCATCAGCCTGTTTTCAGTTATATATATATATATATTGCTGGTGCTTTCTCTTGGCTGCTGTACCTTGAAGCCGAAACTCATCTTTCTGTTTTTTCCAACTTTTGGATGGCTGCCATGTCATTCACTTGTAGCAGCATCTGTCTGCTTCTGTGTTTTCTTTGTGCGCATTCATTGAGCATGGTGGTATTTTAGTCCATGCAAACAGAAGCCCCTAGTGGAACTACAATCCAGTGCTATTTCTTTACTTTTTGCTAGGTTTTGCTTGGCTTCCATGCCAAAAGTAACCACTTTCCCTTCAGCCTCCATCCTACAAAAAGGATTGCGTCTTTGTTTGTTTTTTTTATTTATTTTTTGGGCCGCCGTGCCATCTCTTCTCTATCCCTCACTGGTTTGTCTTGGCCGCCGTGCCCATCTACCGATCTATCCCTTTCTCGTTTATCCATCCAACATGGCTGCACAGCCAAGATGACATCATCCACGATTTACAATTATCCGTTAGTTTACCCGTTAGTTTGTATAATCGGTTTTGTTTTATTTGTTCCTGGTGAATCTACAAACAAGTAAGTCCCGCATTTGCCTAGTGGCTGCCGCGCCACCCCTTTCTTTCCTCTGTCTCTAACATGAACACGCACACATGCACACACACTGATACTTAAACACTCTCTATCCACTGTCTTTTTCCAATAATCCTGTTGTGTATTGAAGGCCGCCGCGCCTGACACAAACACGCACACATGCATGCACACTGATGCTTACACTTTGTCTGTCTTGTGTTTGTCTTTGTCAGTTTGTGTCTGACTGACATTCAGAGTAGCTTTAGTGGACTGTGTCTGTCTGTGTCAGTCTTGTGTGTTACTGTCTTTTGTGTCTGTCTGACATTCAGTTTAGCTTTATCTGACTGCATTTGTCTGCATGTCTGTTTGACCAACTCACTGTCAGATTAGCTTTATTTGATAACTGACATTCAGATTAGCTTTATTGGACTCACTGACTTTGTCTGACCAACTTACTGTCAAATTGGCTTCATTAGCTTTATTGAATGGACCAACAGACTGTGACCAACAGACTAATCAGAAACTTCAAAATAATTGGCAATAAAAGTTTGTTTTTTTTTTGAATAACAATTATCTTCAATTGAACTTATGCCCATGCAGGACAAATGTCCAAAATCTATGAAGAAAATTACTTAGACCAACATGGCTTGTGCCATGTCTATCTATTTCCATCTGTAATTGGCTTGGATCAGCTTTGGTGCAACAACTCCCCCAGTATATCTACAAAAGTAAGTATCTTTTTTTCCAATGCTATACAAAGGCATCTGGGCTTGCTTGAGTTTCTTGAAGATCCAGTTGCCCTTGTATAGCATGACCTGGATGGCTGACAGTCCTAAAACAAGTAAGTATCTTTTGTTTTGTTTTTTCAATCTTACTGTTATGTACTGATTTCACCATGTTTGTGCTGTCTTGGCCACCCCATCTCTTATTGTTGGGTTTGTCTATTTTTGTCGGGCTGTTTTTGTCTCTTTTAGTCTCTTTGTCCCTTTTCTGTCTCTGTTTTTGGTGTTTATCTATCTTTGTCTGCCTGTCTCTTTGTCTTGTTTGTCTACTTTTTCTCTGTCTCTTGGCTTATTTCTGTCCTAATGAAGCCTTTAGTTGTATACCACCTAAGCTTTATGGTCACATACACAGCCTATAAGCGTATAAAGTCAGGAATTTTTATAGTTGGGGTGTCTCTGATTGCTGGGGGAAATTCTCTCAATCCCACGTTGGTTGAGACTGTTGATTATTTTTTTTCTCTTTTGCTTACTGTGTAATCTGAAAGTTAAGGTGACCGCCAGCTCAGATCTCTTATCATTCCATAATGGTAAATGCTTTTAATTTGTTGTTGACACTTCTCATTGCCCATACTTGCTGTGACTTGAACAGTGTAGTAGCTGTTGCTGTTAATATTAAACAAATTATTGCCAGTTCCATAAGTGGGCTTGTTTTTTACCTGGTTCCATTATTCCATCTGTGGAAAGTGCAGGTACATGGTGTAGGTTGATGCAGATTAATTGAAGATCCTAAGTGAGAGAATTTCATATACTAATCAGTGTAGTTGTGTTGCTGTCAATCATCACTGCCCCAAATTCTGATACCAATTTTATATTTTACTATACACTTAATTGGATCTTGAAGTTAAAGG
>NW_026116754.1:0-33173 GCF_001640805.2 Lates calcarifer
TCTCCTTTGATTTATCAGTGTGTATGTAGCTGCCTGACAACAACAGTTCACATAAAGAAATTCATGATATTATTATTGTTGTCAACTGTGAAAATTAAACCGTTTCTAATTCAGTCAGAAAAGAAATCTTGTCATATAAAGCGTATTTTAAATAAATATGCGTTTTGATAATTATTTCTGAAAATTCATTGAATGAATAAGGCTGAATCAAAGTCAGAAACTATGACAGCTACCGAGTTAACATCCCGTCACTTCAGCCTCCCAAACAGTCACTGACCTGCTGTTTGACAGAGTAAAAACCCACAGATCTGTGACTGTCTGACAAACAGAGAAACAAAAAAGTGAGCATACCTGCGTCGAAATTATTTTTCGTCCCGGCGAGAAATCAGCTCCCAGATTTCCTTCACTTCTTGAGGCTCTCATAATCAAATGCAGTGTGGTCGCCGCACAGCTCTCCCTGCTGTTTGCAGGCTGTCACTGACTGGATCAAAACACTTCAGCCACTGCTGGCCATTACCAGCGAGACTCCCCCCCCCCTCAGAAAAACACACACACGCGCGCGCGCGCGCGCACTTACACACACACACACACACACACACACACACAAGCCCGAGGAGTTATTCAGACTCGATGAAACTAATTTACAAACTCAAGCGCAAGTCCCGGGACTCGGTCTCGGTGACCGGACCGCTCACTTGTGCGGGGCACACCATTATTTTCGGTTCGCGTCCAAGTTTGAGCACCAGGCAGTTCGCAGGCATTGGACTCAACTTCATTACTGGAGACCGCGCCGCTGCGCATGCGTTCAGCTGCCATGCGGACACTATTGGGCAAGTGTCCAAAAGAGTAATGGGGTTCAGAGGGGAGGGAAGGGGATGGGTGGGGTGGGGTGGGGGGGAGACCGAGATGACATTCTTATTAATAGTTTGGCCCAAATGACGTCCTCACAGTTTTATTTATCCCATCAGAGCCAAAAACAACATGCACCACTGACCAGCCTGCATCTATCTATCTTTATCTATCTATCTATCTATATTTCATCAATTTGTTCAATTTTTGAATCCAATTTTTCTTACTATAACAAAAAACGGAGAAGCTTATGATTTGGTCCATCCAGATACAATGACTTGATCAATACATAAACAGATAAATAAATAAATAACTGTAAAAACATTTCTTTGTAGTACCAGAGTTCACACTGAGGTAAGTAAAAGGGACACTGTCAGGTAAGACATGTTGCTACCAGGGCCGTAGCCAGAATTTTAGGAATACTGAGGTTAGGAGTCCAAAGTCCCCCACCACCCACACCAGAGGAAATTGGAGATATCCCCCCAACCCCCCCCCAAAAAAAAAGTAATTCAATACTTTTTGGCACCTTTTCTGTATTTATTTAACAGTTGAGATTTATTTTATCTGGATTTCATTTCCAAACACAGTTGTCGCGACACTGTTTCAAAACCTCCAAAATGCCAGGGTTAACCTTTAAGAAACCCCACTGTATAGCCTGTGCATATGTCTTATTCTAACCCAGATTAATTTTAGTTTAATATCAGACTCAAACTTGTATAATGCTTCACCGTGGTGGATGCAGCCATAGGCAGAGTTCAAATGATGACAAGGCCAGCACAAAGAGAACCATTATGAAATATGCACATATCAGAGCAGATAGCAAAAAATCAAAGTCAAACAGACAGATGGAGGGAAAACATGGTGCCAGTTAATCTGTGTACAGTCCATAGACAGAGAAATGAACAGAAGTTTTGCCAATAAACACTAGAAAACATGCTGCGTGTACGAAACAAAACAACAAACATGAATAAGAATGTCTCAAATAAATCTTGTGGGAGTAAAATCAGACATTGCTGTTCCTCAGTGGCCCCATGAAGATGACAGATTTGGCCACGGAGTGTAGTTTATTTGAAAAATTGAATGTTTGTTATGGCTTATGGATTCTGTGACTGTTGGATCCCGCTGGCCTTGGACCAGCGCTCTTTTACCATGCTGTCATTTATTTGGGATGATGATGTCAGCAGCCTCTTTGACTGATCCGTGATTGTTGGTTTAGAGATCCTGCTGACATTCATGCACGCACACACACATGCAATACACACAAATGCATCTTACATTCTTTCCCCTGCGTTTTCTGCCTCTTTCATGCACACAAATGCAATTTATTTGTTTATGTGATTCAAAAGGCTTTTTTGGTAATACTATGGAGAATGAAAAGAGCTGAAGTTTCCCTGGCATCTTCCACTGTGCACAAACACAGAAAAAAAATTATGTCCTTTGTGGCATTGGCAGGCAGGCCCAGAGAGAAAGAGAAAGTCACTCACAAAATAAAAACAGAAGGAATGGAGAGAAAAGGAAGCTGTCATATTTATTTTCTTCCCTCGGTGCAGTGTTTACCATCGCTCCTTTCATCCTGTCATCTTTCTGTCTCTTAATTTTCCTTTTCCATTTGTCTGTTTCATTGGTTGCTGGAGCTGATCCCAGCTGCAGGCTGCAGAAAAACATGGATACAGTATTAGTGATGTCACCCACACATTAGTGGCCGGATTTATTTTTTATTTTTTCACAGACTCAGCTTTGGGTTTATGACTTGCCACTGTGTTGTCACTTTTAAGGAGCATGAAAATTCAAGTGCGGTAAGGATCTCCTCCAAATTGAACAACAAAATAGCTTGTTTGTCCATGCCATCTAAAACAACATGTACAAGAGTTTTCTGATATGACACTCCCAGCGCTACATCAGGCTGACATTTGTCTGTGCCCGTCCAAACCACTGCAAATCAATGTTGAAAAATAAATCCATTTTATGATGTGACAATGCAATGAAATGAAATGGTTAGGTTTAGGGAAAGATCATGCTTTGGTTAAAATAATGACTTTGTTAAGGTTAAAGAAACATTGTGGTTTGGTTTTAAATGACTACTTTGTTAAGTTTAGTGGAACTTTGTTGTCATGGCTACAATAATAAATACGCAGTTTGGGATTGATTGTGGTTGTGCTTAAAAACAGTATTGACTGTCGGGTGGAAGCGGGAAATGAACTGCGGTCTCTTGTGTTAAAGTTCGATGTTTCTGTAGCAGAGGATGCAACGACAAGGACATGATCCCCATCTGGCTTCCCACCCCATTGGAAGTAAGTTTTTCTTGCCTTTTGGTTTGTAAGGACTGCTACTCAGTAACATACAAGAAGTGAAAATATTTAGTAAAACTATATCTTCAATCAAAGATATTTGTTTTGTATCTCGAATGAATGGCAGAATTTCTTGCTTCAATCCAAGTATAGCAATTCATTTCCGTCCGTTAGAAGAAAATTCTGTAACAGCTTTCATTAACACTGATAACAATGAAACCGGCGAGGTGAGGTTTTAAAGTAATTTATTACATGGAACTGAACAGGATAAGCACTGCAAAGTCATGTGATGCCATGCGTAGTAGGCGTGACATTACATGATGACTGATGTGTGTGTGGTTTGGCACCACACTGGGAGGGTCAAATTCAAACCCTTGGCATGGCCCGTGGCAGGCACTGGCATGGCAAACAGTAGCCTGATGCTAAAAGAAAGAGAATAATAGTCACTGTATACAGTAAGCACTGCACTAGTAATCCCTTTATCAATCCACTCAGGTAAAATCACCCTAGATTCTCGTCTAAAATTGTCCCACATAGTTACCATGGTGAGAGAGAGTTACTGTAATATGAAATCCATCCTGGAGCACAATGAACTTTGACTTATGCCATGTCCACACTAGCACAGATATATTTAGGAACATCTTTAACACGTTGTAGTTAGAGTTTTTGACCTAACACTGCTATAATTTTCTCATTTATCTCTTGGGATACACTTAACACCTGAAGCTCATATTATACTTCCCCTGTCCATATTCCTATGCACTTCATGTCTTACGTCTTGCAACCTTTTGGCACTTGTGTCGGGTGGAATTTGAAACTTGTGTCGGGTGGAATGTGTTGTGGCGCAATTCTCAGTGGCTCTTCTGTGATTTTACATGCACAGTGTGCACATGTGTAAACACGTGTCTATTATCTCTTCAGAAAACTAAGATATAATAAAGAGAATCATCTGCTCTTTGAGTCTGTGTCTGTGTTTTGGAGTGTACTGTGTATCAGGCCCACTGTTGGTCTATTGGTTGGGCTGCAGACACGTGATCCCTCACTAGTCACTTCATTTCTCCTGCCATTAAATCAATGAGCTTCCCTGGGAGGACATAACATGGTATACACCCTCCTCTCACTCCACAGGTGCCTACTCCCAGCTGATAGGTGTCGCTAGTACAGCGTTAAGAACGTGATCACTCTCTCTAGCTTCCCACCTCATTAAAATAAGTTTTTCTTGCTTTTGACTGTGGATAGCAAACTTTCAGGAAATGATCTGAAAGTGCTTGTGTGGCCCAAAAAACATTTGACATAAACTGTGTTTTTTTTTTTTTTTTTCATTTTTCACAGTGTGTGCACGGCTGAGAAGGGTTGGGAAGTTTCTGTTAACAACTAGTGTGACTGTTGCACTAGCAACTAAGTTTAACTGCTATCATATCTGTTACTTTTGGTCCCATTTAACCCTTCAGTAAGAATAAGGCCTAACCCACAGCGCCTCCCGCCTTCTCCCTCCCACAGCAGACTCAGGCCTGAGCCCTACCACTCAGTGATTGACACATTCTGGCAGAATAAATTAAAACCTCAAGCTGTGACAGAGCCCGAAATAGCAGGAAGCTGTCGCTGACCTGCAGTCTCTAGTGCCACATGTCAGCAAGCTTAAAAAACTTGGCAGAACATTCTGCACAAAGGAAGCATGTACAGGTGTTTGTGTGTCTCTGGTGTGTGGGAATGAGAGTGTCTGTGTGTATTTACATGAGTCAACAAGCTTTGGTGTGTGTTGATGTATCAACTACACCTGTAATGTAACAACATCATCCTACAGGTGTTTTTTAACTGATCCAATGCACTAATGTTTGTTGATTTTTACCACTAAATCTTGTGGAAACCAATTTCAACTTGTTTAATTAAACTGAAACCACTTTGGAATTTGAGGGCAGTGGCAGATGGATCTATTTTTTTGGCCAGCTGTTCTCCGGAGGGTGACGCTGGGGTGGAGGGGGCTAAGCCCTAAGATGTTTAGTGGTGCAGGACTGCGGGTCCCTTTGCCAAGTCACAGAGCTCCCGGTTCTTGCCAAGCGGGGGGGTGGGTGGGGGGATGGGGGGTTGAGAGAAAATGCCATTTAGCTGGCTGGTATTTATAGATATGCGAGGAACTTGTGCTCAGGCTGGGCTGAGGTGCTGACGACGTAAAACGAGAGGATGCTTCCAGAAGTCGAGTGTCAGGGCACACAGATAAAAATACCCGGTGAAAGATGGGCCTGGTCATTAGTAGCGCAGTCTGGCATGTGACATGGCAGCATTTCAGAGGTGATTTATGATTATTACTACAGCTAACCTATACCTCTCCCTTTCCTGCCCCCCACCCTCCATCCCAAATTGGTTTGCTAAATGGAATGGCGCTTGGGGTTTATTTCAGGGTCCAAGTGCACAGAAAGAAATTCTGCTGGCATTTTAGACTTTGGCAAAATGCCACAGTTGGGTCTCAGATTTTACCACAATATTGAAAGACAAACAAAAGTGATATTAAAGTAATCTCTGGTAATTAAGAAGGTGGTGCACAAGGCAAATGCATGCTACTTTTATATTTCTGTTAGCAAGACAAAGATGCAACTGCAAGGGTTAATCTTTCTGAACATGTTAACATGGTGCTGAATTGCTTGACTTATGCAATAACTTACTGCTGGAAGTATCAATCAATAAGTCAGTCAAATACCTCCACACAAAAATGATGTTAGATGAAGACGCTGTGATGGAGAGAGAATTTGGTGGGAGGGATAATGAGCTCATTGCAGGCCCCTGCCTTCCCTAATTGCTGGAGCAAGCTGCCACAGGGAGGAACAAAGGAAACATTTAACACGTCGTAAATTCCTGTAATGTCCTGCTGAGAAGCTGCTGCTCCGCTTACACTTACATCTTTTTTTTTTTTTTTTTTTTTGCTGCCTCTTTATTAGTGTCCAGTTACAAAAAGCAACACACATAACACAGTAAAAGACAGTTAAAGCTAAATAGTAATTCATCTTTTTCTGCATGTGCAAAGTTTCGTTGTGTGTGGCCTCTTGTAATTACTGCAATCAATTTTCCTTATTCTTTAGAGAGGGAAAAGGCTTATAAAATAGCCCTGGGGTTTTGGTCTCAGGTGCTTCTAACCTTCATGTGGCAAGGAAAGCTGTTTCACTTTCAAATTAAGACATTTAACATTTAAAAGTTTGACATTCGCCCTCACAGAATGTTTGCTGGCATTAACGTGCAGCTCCTTTCAGCTATAATTGGAGCTGTATATTATCTAAAGAACATGACTAATGTTTTCTTCTCTTCATTTGAAATAGTGGACACTGAATATCAAGTCCAGATTTAGACTTTCACATACAGGAAAGCTGTGTAGGTGAACTCTGTTAATACACATAAATACAGCACTTCTCTCCAAGAGTCTGCAGAGAGGTGCTACAGTGTCTCACTGAATTCCTTCCCAGTCTTTTATCCCTCAAGGCAAATGATGGAGCATATGTCTTACTCGGCGAGATGATGATCAAGTGTGTGTGAGAACGATCGAGGGAAGAGATGGAAAGAACGAGAGAGCGAGAGAGAGAGCGTGATTATGTCCCACTTCGAGGGTCCTACGAGACACCCCTCGCTTGTGTGGAAGCATGATACAGTACAGTATGTGTTTTCCACATAGATATGTATGCATGTGTGTGTGTGTGTGTGATGCAAAACGCACTGTGTGTTTTTTAGGGGAGGGGATATCAGGCCAGCAAAATTAGTTTACCATCAGCTGTGCTCTCGCTCTGGTTCGATCCCAGCCTCTGTCCAGTATTTCTTCCAGCTCCCTCCACCTAATGGCGGCTCAGGGCGGTTTTACTGCACCACCCTGGGGAGGCTACTGTGGCCAGATCCAGAGCACTTGGCTTTATGTGGATTGAATGTTTTATGGTTATGGACATAATATTTAAGTATAGGAACAGTCTCACAAGAATCCACCCCCACACCACTATCCCCAGGCCTAATAATTACACCAGCCTAGGAAAGGTAAGTGGGAAAAGTACATACACTGTATGAGAGACATTATCATGAGGTTATGTAACTGAGCACACACTGCTTAGAGTTTCTTCTGTGAGAAATATGGATGGACTGCTGGTTTGATCGCTAACCCCAGTACTGATGGTGGAGGTTTTTACACACTCACAAATCATATCAAACTAAACTGAAGCAAAAATGACTGAGGCTGAAGTTTGGCAACACATGGTTAAAAGTACTCACTTAGGTTTTTTTTTTTTTTTTTTTTTTGCCTAAACCCACTTTAATATTAGGTTTATTCTTTAAAAATGACGTATCAAATTTGGTGCATAATCTAATGTAATGATTTTTCCTTAGGAATAAATTCAGTTTTATACAGACATGCTTCAGCTGTGAGTCTAAAGCCCCTTGGTGCTGTCTACCATTCTGGTTCGTTAGTGGTGATGCTTGTAACTCATCTCATCCTGTACAAAAACGTTGGTGTGATTTGCATACGTATTTGTTTATGTACAAGGCTGTAGTTGGAAAGCTGCCTCCATACTTCAATTCTGTTACACTGAACTTACACTAAGACTAATGACTGGTTTATGTCCCCTGAGTTCATACTGAGTTTGGAAGATCTGCTTTTGGCTTCTTTGCACCAGCCACCAGGAACTCACTATAAAAGACTTTAAACATGAACTCATTTGTTACTCTTGGCCATTTTAAATCCACAATCTCAAACTTTTTAACTTCTGTTTGTACCTGTTTTAATTTATTTTCTTTTAACATAATGTATTTATTGTGTGCCAATGTTGATTGATTGATTGTTCTATTTTGTATCTTTATAATTTTCTATCTGCTCGACATCACTGCAAATGATGGATGAAATAAAGACTTGGTTATGGTTTACTTACCATGCAAAGCAAGTCCAATTTTGAAGCAGTTACAGATAAAAAACAATAACTCCAGTTTTACAGTTCCCCAAGTCCCCTTACTGTAGTGCAGAAATAATTTAGCTTTAATCTGTATTGAGATGTATTTAATTGGAGCAGCTTCAAACATATTATATTCAAAATATGCTTGATGTCATGCATTTCTTGTGATGGCAGAGGAGATGACCCAGTTTTAACAGTGCACAACAGATTAAGTTTTTCCTCAAAGTCTGTTTGAGAAAAAGAAAAAGACAGAAGGTAAAGAGTAGCCACATTAGCTGGCCACATGGTGGTGTGTGCTGTTAAAACACTTAGCCTTTGGTAACTATTGCTGCAGTGGTCAAGGGGCAAATCACTTGTGATTTTCACTGCTGAGAACCTGATGTATGTAGCTTGTGTGAGTCCTTCAACGTGGATGTGTGCACATGTGCATGAGAAAGAGAGAAAGACAGACATGTGAGAGCACCGCAGAGAAAAGATGCTGAAATTGAGTTAAAGAAATTTAGTATGCATGTGTTAAAATATGACCAATTCTCAATGATTTGAGACAACAGAAACCCAGGCAGTAGTTATTGTATGTGTGGTGTGCATCTGACACTGCAACCCTGTCTCTCAGAAATTATATTTTTAATACATCCTAGATGTACATGGCCTTTGCCCATCAGCTCCTGTGGGGTTTTTGATTTTACTAGGTGCTTGGGAAAATGTGCTGTCCACTCTCACCACCATAGTGTTAATGAGAGATTTTACAACAGGAACTGAGATCCTGGGGCTCCACAGGCATTTTGTCAAAATCTGGTTCAGTTTTCCAGGAAAAATACTTTCTGGATCCCTAGGATGCTTGGCATGTGTGCACCTGTGTGTTTGCATACTGTAGACTATTGTATGTAGTGATGTACAATTTACTAACTCAAAAGCGATACCAACACCTGGCAGACACCTGACAGAAATCAAATTAATGATGTTTTATACAGTTGAAGTTCTTCTAATTAAAATCAGTGATCCCTGGAATGGGAATCTCTCTCTTTCTCTCTCTCTTTAGTGTTTTGAGGTGATTATTCTCTTCCCTCTTGTTATACGTCTCTAAATGTGACTTGACTCTTATTTTGGTAGCATTCATTAAAAATGGACAATGGCTTACAACAGTTTTTTTCCTTGTCTCTGCGGACTGGTTCCATATGTTAGAATAAACAAAAATAAAAATACGTAAGAGAGCAGGGGTCCGTATACATAATGGCCAATCAATTTTTTTCAAAGGTCATCTGTCAAGGTTTGACGAGGCACCTAACATTTCTATGGGGGGAAAGTTTTGTTTTTTACAACCCTCCGTGATTCTTTAACGCATCACCGTATGCGCATGCGCCGCGACTATAAAAATGACGTCAGACGCCGACATTGGCACACCATGGCGAGCTCAGCTCGGTGTCGGAGGCGTCATGGCGGGGTCGAAATTTAAAACCCCAGGGACTTGACAGTGAAACTGCCCTTGTCTGAAAATTTTCTGAAAGTTAAGAGACACCGGGACGATCGCGTCCAACAACAGGAGGAGCTCGGAAGCTTATTCAGAAAGGTAAGAGATGCCTCTAATTTAGCCGCGAGTTGGCGTGGTGTTAATGTCATTGTCGGCAGGTGTGTCTGTCAGGCTCGGAAGGTTTGTAACTTCTTGTATTTGTTTAGAGTAAGATGTTGAACTTTACTGCGCTGTGGGAATGCAGGCTATTGCAGCATGTTACGTCCTGTTTTTGTTAAGGGCCCATATTTAAATACAAATTCACAGATTAAAAAAAAATAAAATAAAAAAAAAATAATAAATATATATATATATATATATATATATAGAGAGAGAGAGAGAGTGGCGTGTGGTCGCTCAGAGGGACACGGGATTATCCTGCAATGCTGTAAACCTTTATGAATTGATTAAATGCAGAGAGAAAATGCGTTAGGATAAACATTGTGGGCCTATTTCAACTGCTCAAGCGCAATGTGACAGGCCTCGCGGCCTTAAGCGCGCGCAACGTAGTAGGCGCACAGGGCCAACCGAAGTTGAATTTAAACTGCTTTATTTGTTTAGCTTATTCATTTATTATGGTTAAAATACAAACTGAAAGGGTTTATTGGTTAATATATTCAATCGTGTTATTAATCTTGCAACTCTGTAACAGCTGAGGCAATCAAACAAATGGAAAGAGGCCTACACAGGTGGGATTGAGCACGTGCGCTGCACCCGCCACCAAACAGCTGCTGCATTGTAATCCACCGGAGCATTTGTGCATCAAAGTATGTCTACTAAAGTTCTTTGGCTGACAACATTATGCATAGGATTCCTACATAGCAGCTTTTTTTTTTATTAAAGAGTAAAATCCTTTTTAACCAGAATCATCCTTGTATATCACTACCAGACTCCAGTAAAACAGCAATTTTTCCAAGCATAATGCAGAGTTGCTGGATAACCACTGCCTCAATCTTTTGGTTTGTGTTATTGTGTGACTTAAATAAAAGTAGGCCTACCACACAGTAACACTAACTAATCAGACAGTGGTATTTTAGCAACTCTGAGTTCTGTAAGGTAAAATCCCTGTTTTTGAGTTTATTTACAGAGTAAGCCTGATCTTGCCACTGGGTTTTTATTTTCTGTAGCACTTTATTTGCTCCTGTTGATGAAATCACCAGTGAAAGTGGCATGAGATTGATATTGCAATCACACAGTTTTAAGAGGTCTGCTCTCTTTATAAAACTCTTGGGGCAGCTGAGTCATTTGATATTCCCACCTGTTTGTGCCTCTTTTCCCACCTCTCCAAAATACCACACATTCACCAAAGTGAATTTCAAGGTTGGAAAATAACTTTTTTTTTTTTTAATTAAACAGGACAATGCCCTCCTGTAAGGTGTGAGGAAAAAGATGCCAGGAGAATCTCATCCTTTAAAACTCATCCAGAAAGGTAAGAATTGCCTATAAAGTAGCTAATAGCACCTAGTTAGCATTGTGACAATGTCACTGTTGGTTCCTGTTAGGTTCATCAACTTTAATGTAAGAGTAAGCTGTTTAACAGAACTTTGCAGCATGTAATGTCATGTTTTTTTTTCCTGTAGGTCTAAGTTTCTATACCTTTTATATCACACAGACACTAAAGTGAATTTGAAGGCTAGTCAATTGTCAGAAGCTTGAGAATGAACTTATTCTAACTGTGTTTTTTTTTTTTTTCTTTTTCTTTCCACAGGTAGATCTACGAACCAGTAAGACTCCCTTTTCTTTTTATTTGTGGTTTTGGATGGCTGCCATGCCGCTTTCTCACAAACATGCACACATGCACGCACACTGACTTTACATTCTCCCCTCTCTCTCTCTGCTGTGTATTGGAGGTGCCTAGTTGTGGCTGCTATGTCATGACTGTTTCTGTCTGAGATTGAAATGTTTTTTTCCTGTATGTTTTATGTATTTGCTTGGCTGCCATGCCATGACTGTGCTTTGTGCAATGCTATTTTCCAATTTTTTTTGACCATGTGACCGTCCGTCTAGCCAACATAGTCTTCGCATCCAATTCGAACATGGCCGCCCAATTGTTCACCGGTTCGTACAAAATGGCCACCCTATTTGTTTGTCTCTCTTTGTCTATTTTTCCCCCTCTTTTTTTTCCCTCTATCCACTGAGCAGATAGCTGGCCTTTTTAATTGTGGTGGGAGGGATGGCCTCTCAACACAATTAATTTGGATAGTGAGGTTATTTAGAAGATTGCAGAATGGTTGGAAGCTGTAGGAGAGAAATTCTGTCCCCTTGTTTATTTTTTGGGCTTAGATAGGTAGTAGGATTGATTGGTTAGGAGAAGACTGGTTCTGGTTCTACTGAATTTGTGTTTGGAACTGCTAGTAATGGTGTGACCAGGAATACTGAGATGTTTGGTCAGGGCTGGACTGATGGGTGCAAGCCTGAGTTGACTCTCAGGACTGATCTTCACTGGTCCTTGAATTTAGAATTTCTATTGAATTGAGTATATGTAAGACAATGGAGGTTTGTGATTGTGATTTGGTGGAGCTGTAGTAGATAATAGGAGTGGAAAGGTGTTGTAATGTGTTACAAGTCAGAAGTTTCCAATTTGGCCTGTTGGCTGTGTAATGAAGGTGCTTTGTCTTGGTTGTCATATGTCTAAGTTTTAATCATACTTGTGCACTAACATTTTCTTTGTAGGTAAATCTACAATTGGTGAGTACCTTATTTTTAATATGTTCTTGGTGGCTGCTATGCCTACTTATGTGTCTCTATGGTATGGCTGAACAATTATTTATTGTAATTACATCTTTATAATATTGAGCTGCATTTTTTTGCATATTGTTCAGTCTTACTGTAGATTTGTTACTGACATGTTGTTTATACTATAATAAAATCCATTAGGGTTACCAT
This sequence comes from Lates calcarifer, assembly GCF_001640805.2. Classification (NCBI taxonomy): domain Eukaryota; kingdom Metazoa; phylum Chordata; class Actinopteri; family Centropomidae; genus Lates; species Lates calcarifer. Next base: position 12,444 of record NW_026116754.1, read on the forward strand.
ACAAACACATTTACACTGGCAAAATTTATTTTGCCAGTGTAAACATTATTTATAAAAAAAGTAGATTCTACAAACTCATGAACTTAGTTATTTAGCTTTATAACATACTACCATTTGATAGACAACTCTGGCCATCAGAGCCCGTCAGGCCACGCCTTCTCCCGTCCAACTTAGCTGCATTTCAGGCCGCGCGTTCTCCCGTCCAACTTAGCTGCATTTCAGGCCGCGCGTTCTCCCGTCCAACTTAGCTGCATTTCAGGCCGCGCGTTCTCCCGTCCAACTTAGCTGCATTTCAGGCCGCGCGTTCTCCCGTCCAACTTAGCTGCATTTCAGGCTGCGCATTTGTCAGTCCAATTTGACTGCATTTCAGGCCATACATTTGTGGATCAGCGTGTCATTGACATTTTTCCCTGGAGGATCTCCAAACAGAAGCTCCTGGTGGATCTACAGTCTACATTAGTAAGTGCTTTTTTTCCCCCTGTTTCTTGGCCGCTGTGCCAAAACTAACCAACCAAATTCTATTTCAGCTTTCATCCATACTTCATGAACAAGTAAGTGGGTTTTTTTTTTTTTTTTTTTTTTTTTTTTTTTTTTTTTTGGCTTGGCCACCATGCCATGACTAACCATTTTCCCTTCCAGCTTTCATCTTACAAAAGAAGAGGATTGCGTCTTTGTTTGTTTTTTTAAATTTATTATTTTTGGGCTGCCATGCCATCTCTTCTCTATCCCTCACTGGTTTGTCTTGGCCGCCGTGCCCATCTACCGATCTGTCCCTTTCTCGTTCATTTGTGCAACATTGCTGTCAGTCTTCGAATTTTAACTCCGTTCACCGGTCTTAATCATCCAAACATCATATAGGTGGTTATGATTAGATTAATCATCTGAACATCATAGCTGTTTAATGATTAATCTAATCCTCTAAAAATCTAATCAAACAATCTAAACCTTTTTTGTTTCTTTATTTTCCCTTTGCAACTGCTGAGCTACTGATCTGAAATATCAAAGGTTAGGTCAGAGCTGGGTAATGTGGTATAAGGTTAAGTCAGATATGTCTCATCAGCCTGTTTTCAGTTATATATATATATATATATATATATATATATATATATATATATATATATATATATATAATTTTATATTTATTGCTGGTGCTTTCTCTTGGCTGCTGTACCTTGAAGCCGAAACTCATCTTTCTGTTTTTTCCAACTTTTGGATGGCTGCCATGTCATTCACTTGTAGCAGCATCTGTCTGCTTCTGTGTTTTCTTTGTGCGCATTCATTGAGCATGGTAGTATTTTAGTCCATGCAAACAGAAGCCCCTAGTGGAACTACAATCCAAGTGCTATTTCTTTACTTTTTGCTAGGTTTTGCTTGGCTTCCATGCCAAAAGTAACCACTTTCCCCTTCAGCCTCCATCCTACAAAAAGGATTGCGTCTTTGTTTGTTTTTTTTATTTATTATTTTTGGGCCGCCGTGCCATCTCTTCTCTATCCCTCACTGGTTTGTCTTGGCCGCCGTGCCCATCTACCGATCTATCCCTTTCTCGTTTATCCATCCAACATGGCTGCACAGCCAAGATGACATCATCCACGATTTACAATTATCCGTTAGTTTACCCGTTAGTTTGTATAATCGGTTTTGTTTTATTTGTTCCTGGTGAATCTACAAACAAGTAAGTCCCGCATTTGCCTAGTGGCTGCCGCGCCACCCCTTTCTTTCCTCTGTCTCTAACATGAACACGCACACATGCACACACACTGATACTTAAACACTCTCTATCCACTGTCTTTTTCCAATAATCCTGTTGTGTATTGAAGGCCGCCGCGCCTGACACAAACACGCACACATGCATGCACACTGATGCTTACACTTTGTCTGTCTTGTGTTTGTCTTTGTCAGTTTGTGTCTGACTGACATTCAGAGTAGCTTTAGTGGACTGTGTCTGTCTGTGTCAGTCTTGTGTGTTACTGTCTTTTGTGTCTGTCTGACATTCAGTTTAGCTTTATCTGACTGCATTTGTCTGCATGTCTGTTTGACCAACTCACTGTCAGATTAGCTTTATTTGATAACTGACATTCAGATTAGCTTTATTGGACTCACTGACTTTGTCTGACCAACTTACTGTCAAATTGGCTTCATTAGCTTTATTGAATGGACCAACAGACTGTGACCAACAGACTAATCAGAAACTTCAAAAATAATTGGCAATAAAAGTTTGTTTTTTTTTTGAATAACAATTATCTTCAATTGAACTTATGCCCATGCAGGACAAATGTCCAAAATCTATGAAAGAAATTACTTAGACCAACATGGCTTGTGCCATGTCTATCTATTTCCATCTGTAATTGGCTTGGATCAGCTTTGGTGCAACAACTCCCCCCAGTATATCTACAAAAGTAAGTATCTTTTTTCCAATGCTATACAAAGGCATCTGGGCTTGCTTGAGTTTCTTGAAGATCCAGTTGCCCTTGTATAGCATGACCTGGATGGCTGACAGTCCTAAAACAAGTAAGTATCTTTTGTTTTGTTTTTTCAATCTTACTGTTATGTACTGATTTCACCATGTTTGTGCTGTCTTGGCCACCCCATCTCTTATTGTTGGGTTTGTCTATTTTTGTCGGGCTGTTTTTGTCTCTTTTAGTCTCTTTGTCCCTTTTCTGTCTCTGTTTTTGGTGTTTATCTATCTTTGTCTGCCTGTCTCTTTGTCTTTGTTTGTCTTACTTTTCCTCTGTCTCTTGGCTTATTTCTGTCCTAATGAAGCCTTAGTATTGTATACCACCTAAGCTTTATGGTCACATACACAGTCTATAAGCGTATAAAGTCAGGAATTTTTATAGTTGGGGTGTCTCTGATTGCTGGGGGAAATTCTCTCAATCCCACGTTGGTTGAAGACTGTTGATTATTTATTTTCTCTTTGCTTACTGTGTAATCTGAAAGTTAAGGTGACCGCCAGCTCAGATCTCTTATCATTCCATAATGGTAAATGCTTTTAATTTGTTGTTGACACTTCTCATTGCCCATACTTGCTGTGACTTGAACAGTGTAGTAGCTGTTGCTGTTAATATTAAACAAATTATTGCCAGTTCCATAAGTGGGCTTGTTTTTTACCTGGTTCCATTATTCCATCTGTGGAAAGTGCAGGTACATGGTGTAGGTTGATGCAGATTAATTGAAGATCCTAAGTGAGAGAATTTCATATACTAATCAGTGTAGTTGTGTTGCTGTCAATCATCACTGCCTAAATTCTGATACCAATTTTATATTTTACTATACACTTAATTGGATCTTGAAGTTAAAGGCTGTCTTGTTTTGCTCTGCCAAGTTTAATTCCAACTGGAGACCCAAGTAGAACCTTTTGAGTTGAAGTAGGTCTGGCGTCGTTGAGTTTTGTATCCGTATTTTTATGCGCGACATTGGGAGGCCTCCCAGCAGGGGAATTTTATCCCACCCCTGCAAAGCGTTATGCCACTAGGGTACGGTTGCGTCAATCGCTGATGAGATGTACTACGGCATCAACTGACACAGGATAAATTGGGCACTTTCATATGTACATGGGATTGTCCTTTTTATTCCTCGGTAGATGGTTACCGGACAGTAGCGCGTTTTGGCTCTCTGGGAGGGAGTAAACCTGGCAGAGGGAGACAACTCGGATACCTCCTGATAGGAATCTGAAGAAGCTTCTGGACACCCGATTTGGGTATATTTGCTTAATTTTCAATCTACTGGTGATGAGGTTGACAGCAATAATGTCTATGAAAACCAAACTGATGTGTCAAGTGTACCAACCTGTCACCATATTTTATAATTTCCTCCTACTCAGTTACCTGGTATTGACATACTTGAATTAGAAATCTAATACTGTGGGCTGAATTCCAGAGAAGGTGTTGGGGTTGTCTTGAGGCAAACACATAGGATAGAAACTCTAAGACTTTTATTAGAGATGGAGGCTGCAGGGAGAGTACTTGTGGTAGTTGAAGTATTGCCATTGTTAATGTGGGAGGAGATATAGAAGACAGCTGTAGTGTTAAATGAGTGACAGCTTGTATGAAGTGAGATTTCCATTGTGGAAGATTTACTTCTATGATTTCTTTTGTTCCTTTTACTGTAACATTGTCTACAACTTTGTCACTTGGATAGTGAAAACCGTGTACTCAACTGTAGTGTTCAATTATTTTGTCGCTTTGATTTTTTTCTTGACCAATTTGCATAACATTGTCTTTCTACAGGTCCAAGACATATGGCTGGTAACCTGCTAAGATGATTAAGTGGGATTTGATATGTCTGAGCTGCATGTTGGTTGGTTGGATGGCATCTGAAACGCTCCCCCACCCCCACCTTTCCAACATCAGCTAACCGGTATCTGTGTTACCCATTGTCTGTAACCTTCCAGAATTGACAATCTGATGGACACACTTCATGCCACGATTGGCCAGCTTGGAGAGTCATTCAGTATGAGGCTTAGCCTGGTGTCCTGCTTTGTTGCACAGGACACAGCTATCACCTGGTTGTCTAGACAACATTCCTCCTCACTCCTGATTCTGTATCCACCCTAAAGTCTCTCTGTCTGCATTAATTCTTGTTTGGCTGCACATAAACAACCACACTTCGTTGTACTCAGGTCTCATTTTCTCTTCAGCTGGCTTTTCAACATTCACTGCCGCTCTTGTCATGTCTACAAAGGGGTGGGTTTCCAAATTTGACATTGTTTTTACATGTTTGGTAGGGTATAGCAGTAGACCATTGACAAAGCAGTCAAATTGAGGTGCTTGACTCAGATTTTTCCAAATGGTTCAACAGACTCTTCACACCTCAAGTCACTGTCTATAATTTTGATTTCTGACATGGTTGGACATGTCTTCAGAACTAGGTCTGAGAGACTACTCTGGCAGTACCAGAATGAGATCTCAAGTTCTGTCCTGACAGAACCATCAACATTTGGAGCAAACCTTTACACATTTTCTCCAAATTTGGCAATCACAACCAGGAATGAGCTAGGATATCTTAACACTACAGAGAAAAGGTAAACAGTGTCGACACATATCACATAAGAAGGCAAGGCTTTTCTCCTTCCCCTTGTTCTCTGTGTGTGAGGAAGTCTGTGCTGTAAGTAAAATTATTGTATATTTGGCTCTTGTTGCTGGTTCTGTCCTAAAGCTGTACTTGTAATGGATAAGCAACTTGGAAGTGTTTTTAGACTATGACCCCTACTGGGTTGTGTGCTGTGGTTGTGCAGTTTCCAAAACCAGACAAGGATCCCTCTGGTTTTTTTGAATCAGCTGGCCATGGTATGCCATTGAGCTTACTCCTAGACACATTCTAGAATTGGACATCATTTTAGAATGTTTAACACTGCCACTTGTGGATGGTGTGAGTCTGAAGAATTTTGGTGTATCAGGGTCTGGCATTTTAACTTGTCTGCTCTGTCAGTGGTCTACAACCACATCTTACCAAACAGGTGAAAACAATGCCAAGTTAGGAACCTGCTCCCTTTGCAGATGTGATAACAGCAGCAGTTGACTGTTGGAAAACTGCATGACGAGAAAAGGAGACCTGGGGATAATGCAGTGGGATTGTTTGATGTGCAGCCAAATGAGGGTTGATGTAGAAAGAGGAACTTTGGGGAGGCTGCAGAATTGGGAGTTGAAGGGGGAAATTTGTCTAGACTGCTAGGTGATAGCAGTTTCCTGTGTAGCAAATCAGGACACTGGATTAAGCTTTGTCCTGAATGACTCTCCAAGCTGGCCAGTCACGACGTGATGCATGTCAGTCAGATGGTTGATTCTGGAAAGCTACAGATGATGGGCATCATAGGTACCCGTTAGCTGATGTTGGAAAGGTGTGGGTGAGAGGGAGTTTCAGATGCTATCCAGCTATCCGGCATGTAGTTCAGATGCGTCAAATCCTGCCCAGTCATCTTAGCAGGTTGTCATCTCTGTGTTTTGGGCCTATAGACAGACATGCTGAATTGCAAATTAAATAGTCAAAAGGTAAAATCAAAGGATTAAAGACTACATTTTGTCATCCAAGTGACAAACCAAGATGTACTGGGCTTAAAGGCATCTAGATTCAGGAGCTAAGTAATGTCACATGTAAAACCAGCTATATTGTAATCTTAAATATTTGGCCCAGCATGACCCAGGGGGGTGACATTAGGGACTTTCCTCCAGTATTATCAAGGAATTCCAGACACCAAAATCCCTTTTTTTTTTTTTTTTTTTTTTTTTTTTTTTTTTGGTAGCAAAAAGGTCAGCTGTGGCACTCACACCCTTATTCAGTTCTGACAATTCAGCCCTGTTTCAAGAGTCCTGTCAATTTATATCCGACACCAATTGGCACCAATCTTTGAAAGTAAGCTTCCTAATACGAGATTTAATACTTGTGCTTAAAAGGCTGGCCTTACTTAAGCATTGTTCAATAAATTACAGGAACAAGAATGTTTCATTGTAATGTTTTGGATGAATAGTTGGAGGATGCCCAAGCCCCATATGGTGACGGAGGTTGCAGTTGGTTGAGCAGTTTCCTGTGACCCCAGAAAAATCAGTGAAGGAAGACGTGACCAGAGAAGTTGTCCTGGACTGGAAGAAGAGAGACCGCTACCAAACTCTCCTTGAAGATGATGTGACCGTGCCACATGATGTCTTCAGGTGTGTTTTTTTTCAGATATATTATCCACTTCTTTGTATTCAGTGGTTGCTTTCTACTAATTGTTTTTGTTTTTTGTTTTTTTTGTCAGATATCCAACCTTCAGGAAGCTTTGATTGTTGTGGCCTCACCTAAGCACTCCAAGCCCTACACACTGCCTTGACCTCCTGACCTCCATCCCTCACAAGTCTGCAAACCTCTCTGCAACGTAGCATGCCAACATTGCACAACTCAGCTGACTAAACACAAGCTATGGCCATTAATGAACAATGTAAACCTGACTAAGATGCATCTTCTTGGAACCTACATCCTGCAAACCTTTGCATGAACTATGTAACCCCTAACCAGCAATGGACTCATCCACCCACGTCCTGCTAAGGAGGCTCTTTCTTGCCATCAGACTCACCACCACTTGACACAACACAAACTGGACACCCATCTGGGGAAAATGATAATTGGCATTCTGGGACATTCTGTAACTGTATTTGTGATGATTCCCTGAAGTGGGTATTGTATATAGATGGATATGTATAATGTACTGTTACTCCATTTTAAATCTGTATTGGTATCTGAGGTACATGTATGCTCCTGTGTTGGATATCAAGTAAAATCATTGCTTATTTCCTCATTTGTTTGGTTTACCTGGTTCATTCTTATAACTTCTAATCTAATTACTAAGTCTAATTACTGGAAATTTTAAATTAAATTTTAAATAAGTGATTTAATTTGTATGAATGTCAGTTGAAAAATAAATACAAAACACACTGAAATAATACTGTAAAAAACAATGTATTAAATATTACACCCGACATGAACCTTGAAAAGAAAAAAAAAAACCTAAGCAAGCTGAACACATTTTTAAAAAAAAATGCTGTTCTTAGCTATTCTGAATGTGTTCATTGGGAATCTCCGTTATTCCCATAATGGCCCAGTGTGGCTGACATGTCTGCCTGCATGCACACATAGTACAAGGATGAGTCATTATGAGGCAATGCTTAATGTCTCTAGTGTACTGCCATCTTTCTCTCTCTGTTCACCACTGACACACATGAGCCTGAATCTCGGCACTGATACTGAATCTCAGTGGTATTACAGCTGGAATGCCTGCTATGTTTTTTCAACTAATGAAAGAATGAAGAAAAACAAACAGAGGGGGCCAAATTAAAAGAGAGAAAGGATTGAGAGAAGAAAACACAGTGAGGGAGAAGAGGAAATAGAAAGGGCATAGTGGTGTCTCTCATTTAGTTTGTATTCCTCTGCATGTTCTACATGATGATCATTTCTCAGTCCAGTTTTCTCAGGACTAATAAAGGTTGGAGATCAGGGTTTGACTGACACAACATCTGCTCAAATGTGGTCTTGAGGGGATTTCACTTTATAAGTCTGTCTTTAGAGAGAGCTGGAGTGAAAAGAGTGTTAGTTTGAGTGATTATTCTTCCATTAATTTAATGAGGTAAGTTTGACATTTAGAATTAGATGTTTAGATTTGTTTCATACCTTTATCCAACTTTTGGTACAAGAATGTAGGAAGAATTTGGCTGCTTGACATACACGACACAAGTGGGCATCTTTAAAGGGCTCATATCAAGTTAAAACTGATCCCTAAATGTGCAAACTTGAATGCAGCTGAGCAGTGATCTGGCAGATTTCAAATTCACTGTTTTATTTTTTACTCTTCTCTCTGCGAATCATCATTTTTCCTGTATAAACCATTGCTTTAGCTCAAAGGAATGACGGCAAACCAGCGTATCCAACCCCATTTTTTTCTTCCTCAAAATCCCCTTTGAATGATCAATCATTCGATGTTGACCAGAGAGCACCAAGGAGCCACTGAGGTGAATACGTCACATGTTATTTCACCAAAAGTGCCATTTTTCTACTAATCAGATGAAATAAACACATAATTTCAAAGTGCTGGATATTGTTTTTGTAACCGTGTGTTAAATTAGTTTTGTCCCAAAACATTACAAAGAGAATCAATCACGTTTAACTTCAGTGATTGTACTTTCATGAGCTAAAAGGCAAAGTAGAGGAAAAGTGTGTGTTAAACATCCAGGCAGGTACTAAACATGTGTATGAATGTGTAAGAGATAAAGGAGACACTGAATGAATCAGGATCAAAGGTGGACCAGCTCTTGCTGACCAGAATGACAGCATGTCTCTGAACCGGAGCCAAAACAGTAGGCAGATATCAGGTTAAGAGGCAAATAGAAAGAAAACAAGACAGACAAACAGAGGGAAGGGAGAGATGTGCCAACTGCCTGAAGGTCTGATACAGAAGACATACTAGTAACTCTGTCTGTCTGGACTAGCACCTATACAGTTTGACTTGGCTTGGCTTCTGAGGGGAGGACACCAGTGTGTCGGTGTATGTGAATGTGTGTGTTGAGGAAAAATTAGCAGATATAGATGACTATACGATGGAGAACAGAGAAAACAAGCAACAACAACAAAAAAATGTTAGGAGAAGGTAATAAAAATTAACTCAATATACTGTATGAGCCCACCATGATTACTGGTTAAATCAGTGCAGTCAGTGATGTATAGATACAAGAACACACGCATGGAAACACACACGTGCACTTTTATGTGGTTGGTTTTCCATCTGCTCCTTGTTTTCAGGTCCCTTTTGGTCACTTTTAGCTCATGTTATTGTGGTCTGGATATCTTCAAGAAACAGGACTCCAAATGTATGATGTTGTCATTTCACCCTCTCGCTCACACACACACACACACACACACACACACACACACACACACACACACACACTGTTGCTCTCTCTCTTTTCCTTTCTCTCTCTCTCTCTCGAAGGGTTTATTGTTTTGTTTGGCATTTATGTTACGTTTGGAGGCAATCATTGAAGAATTTGAGCAGCACGTGTCCTCAGCAATCATAATCATGAAATCCCTCTTGGTCTCTCTCACACACACACACACACTCACGTATACATAGGCCTGATTGCTACTCAGTCTGGTCTTTATAATCTTATAGATGCAGATTGAACGTGTCAGTCAGGACCTCACAGGAGGATGCTGGGAGAGATGGTGAAGGAAACAGGAAGGAAGGAGGAAAGAAAAGAAGGAAGAGGAAATTTGCTTTTTAGTAATAAATGAAACACAGGGTTAAAATTTGTATAAGTAAATTGAAGCTGGACTGATTTGAAAGATAACGCCTGTTTTTATTTTTCACAAAATATCTGCACATAACAAAGCATTTTGTTAAAGCTCCCTCTTCCTCTCTCTAACACACACACCAACACACACCCTTGCACCGGCTGGACTAGATGGTCAAGTGCTGTGATAAAGTGCTGTCTGGTGTTCTTTCACTCACTAAGCCCCCTGAGAGTAGATCAATACTCACTCAGCATCAGGTTACTGCTAATGTCTTCATGTTTTTAACCAGGCAGTGTGTGTGTGAGTTGTTAGTGAGCCAGTGTGTGTGTGCATCTGCCCCTGGTGTGACCCAAGTTATAATTATCATTAAATGTCAATGAAGGCAATAGGAAGAGCTAGACTCTGCAGATAAATCCCAAATGTCTGAGCCACAGCGCCTCCTAAGGACACCTGTTGGAAACTGCAGCCTCAAAGAAGAAGATGAATTCAGTGATACTGAAAAGCAATGACCTTACATGTGCAAATCACTGCCTTTTGACTTGCAGTGTGCTACTTTAATGAGAAGATCACCTTAACCTCATATAACCCCGTCCTCCATCCTCCATAATCTGCCTGTGTTCAGCTTCTGTTTCACATCTATAGTCATGCTGCTGAGTCACACAGGATAGTTAACCTGTTAATAATATATGCCCTGAATCAACAGGTATACATTAACTTGAATAGATACTCTAGATAGAGATCAGTGTGGTTAGCGGTTTGCAAGATTTAAAAATGTGTGTATGAGTCACATTCATGCCAATGCTGACTTAAAGGGACATTTAGTTTAATTACATTTTGCCTTGGATGTGCATAGTTTTGGCCATCATTTCTACTGATTATGATGAATTGTGGGGGACAAGAGACATAAGAATCTGGAGTGTAATTGCTGCCTAAATTATGTTCACCGAGAACATTTTTTTCAGTCCAGGACAATGCCTTACCATCTTGACAGAAGTTGCAACAAGGTGGTCTGGGTGGATGGTTGGCACACAAACTGCAGAAAACATTGATTCAATATTGTAAAAGTAAAAATGTTGTGTCTTGAGCTATAGTTTGGTGATGACATATTCAGTAATACCACAGTCTTTCCCTCACCTAAGTGAGTGTCTTGTCCCACTGTGGAGCAATATGGTACTGATGCAATGATGGATGCAACTTCAGTACCCAAGCATTCGTAACACACAAGGGTTGTATTCAATCAAGTAACTCAACCGTAATTAAAAAACACTATTGCTGTGTCAAAACAACCCACACTAGGTTAATTCAGAGACAGGGTTGACCACAGAGTTGATCTCTAAACTGTGAATGATGTTTATGATGGATAATTTGGGTAATAATTTCAACATGGCTACTCTGGAGTTTTGATTAAACCTTTTCAAATGTCTGACTTCTTGTGCTTCCTGTCCTGTCTGAGTTAAGTGTAGCCCTGTAGCCACATTCACAGATCTCAGCAAATAGTTTAGGTGAGTATAATGTAAATGTTACTGCTATAACAATGATGGCCAAACCTCAAAAATAAGACCAAGGTTGTATAAATCTGTATCTTACCTTTAAATGTAAATAATTTACACAAAACAGTTAGTAGTAAGAAAAGAGGAGGAGATGGAGGTCAGACTGAAACAGAGATGATCGCTTGTCATGAAATTCAGGAGGCAGGTGTAAGCGCTGTAGTTACAATGCTGAATACAAGAGCAAAGATCTTTATAATCAAAAAGAGAAAGTTTTTCATCCCTTTCCACCTTCCTCTCTCTCACCTCCACCTCTCTTTATCCATTCCCTCATCTCTCTATCCCAATCAATCTTTCCCTCCCCCTCACTAATGCACTCTTTCATGTGCTCTCCTATTTCTCCCTCTCTCCCTGCCGCCCTCCCTCCCTCACCCTGATGTCTCATGGCCCTTTTGTAGGCCCTCTACATTTTTGGGGGTAATGTGATCTCCCCCATTTCTCCCCAGGGTGGTCCGCTCCTCTCATTCAAACAACAAGCTTGGGCTGAATGGAGCTGGCTATGAGAGGGGAGGCAGAGAGAGAACAAAACAGAAGTAGAAGATGGAGACAAGGTATGATAATGGGTATTTAAAACAGCTATTAAATCTCATCCTTTTTCTTTCGTATCTTACACCACCAAGCAAGGTGTGCATACCTAATACATCACATCAGGCATGTGGATCCTATTTGTGTGTGGGTGTGGGTTTGTATGCGTATGTGTTAGTGTTGTACCTGTGCCATCTGTTTGGCTCCATCCAGCAGCTGCTACTGCTACTCAGAATTACCACAAAGCAAGAATTTCCATTAAAATTTACAAAAATCCAATACTCTTGTTAGCTTCATTTTTGGTCTCCACCAACTCCTGAGGGAAATATCTGCCTCTTCAGCTGCTAAATGCTTTGTTATGTTCTCCATTTGGTCGTCAAGAGAGAAAGACATCTCCTGTGTGGAGATGAGCAGGTAGAAAATATGAAGATGCTATCTGTGGTAAGAGTGAATCAGAATATTGACGTTGCAGGCTACAAATCCAAAACAATGAACTAAAAGATGCTCAAATGTTCCATATAGCTGAGGGAAAGTACACTACTTTCGTAGTGCACATATTCATTTGATCCATTATTAACATATTATAAATAATTATTTTGTGTACAATAAAGTTGGTTTCTTTGGGTCATAAGCAGCCAAATGCAAACTTCACCACCAGAAGACATGCAGGTCAGAAAATTCACATTCCAAATATCTGTGAACAGTTTGAATTGGCTCTCTTCATAATGGCTGTAGTCCAACCAAACAGAATATTTAACAGTATTTTAGAAAAGGTGGTGTGCTAGCTAATCGGGATCCAGTACTGTTAACTTCCTGTGAGAACTGAGTCTTCTCTCGTCTCATCTTCTCTCTATGATTTAATTTCAGCCCCCTTTTTCAAATCTGTTCCTGTTTTAGGTGACACATTATTTTTTTATTCTTCCTTTTTACCATCTTAATCTCCCTCCTCGTCATCTGCCCACACCTTTTATTCTGCCTTAGGCTGCAATCCACCTTTCCTGTCATCCCAGAACCGTCACGTTTCCATGCACGCGCACACACACACACACACACACACACACACACTCAAATGCACTCACCTATACATACCACTGTGGTGCCGCAGACAGCCCTCCACAATGTGGATGCCCCAAGGGAGCTTGAGTACCTCAGTCCCCTCTATCTGCCAACTGCTGTGTCACAAAGAGGCTCACGTTACGCACACACGCACACACACATGCATGCACACAATTACATTCATTCACATGATTAAACAAAAAGGCTCATACAGATACACAAACACATACTCAACATGTAGGCATGCAAATACACTCGCTCATATGATACACACACGTACACACACACTTTCAGCGAGATATCAAGCCAAGTCTCTTTCATTGCTGTCTCCAAAATTGAAGCTTATAAAGAACGAGAGAGTGGATTAAGAGAAGGGGGGAAAAAGTGAAACTGAGCTAATGTCTTCACATACCAACAGGAAAACTTGAAGGCCTAACACGTTCTGTGCTACACACTCCATCACACAACCCAAAACACACATTCTCCCTCCAACAATGCACTCTGACAAAGTTATTTCAAGGGCACTGTAATTTTGTCACCCTGGATTAAGTGACTCTTTTCATCAAATATTTTCAGAAAACTGTGTGTTCAAATGAAAAATCATTTTATCCTCACTTGTCACCTCTCAGGGTGCAAATGTGTTTAACCAAGTCCATGTTTGTGTGTGTGCGTGTATGTGCCCGAGTTAGAGGCTGTTGTTATTGGCTGCAGGACTGAAGTTCAGCTCCAGTTTGGCTATGAGCTGCAAACCTCAGACCTACACACACACACACATATACACAGTGGTTTGTTGAAGTGCATGGAGGGAATGCTGTGGTCACACCTGGGAATGCTCTTTCAGCTGACCTGCCTAACGTTTTCTCTCTCTTCATCATTTCCTCTCTCTAGAGGTGGAAAGTAACAAATTACATTCAGTTTACTTATGTTTACTTCTACTTTTAAAAAGGCCTTAGCCGTAGGAGTAGAACACACAGAGTGAGATTTGTCATTTACAAATTAGCTGTTTTTACTGAAGAGAAAGCATTATATCAAAAATAAATGATGGTGAATTTCAAAGCTTTTTGACAGGACTGAAAACTGTTAATTCTTTGAAGAACAATGGCCCAAAACCACAACCAGCAGTTAACTTACCAAAAGTTTTAGCATTTGTTGTGTTTACAAGAGGTTAGAATACACTATCACACTAATGAAATATACCAACACATTACTATCACAAAGTGGTATTATAAGATGGAATGGGCTGGGAATAGCTGTGTTAGCATGCCTAACTGTAGTTTGAAGGAAAAGTGGCGTTGCTTTTCAAAATCTTACACATAGCCAGTATAAAGTCTATATTAAAGGTATTTCAGAATAATAGATAATACATTCAGAATACAATATATATTCTATATCTATATATCTGCATCTAATTGTGAGAGTTTTTTGTGAACTTTTCACTTGTTTCACAACACTTTTTTTTCAGTAAACTCTTACTCAAATAACACCATGTGTACTTAATTTCATTTTCATTATAAAACTCCATATAGTTCAACATTTTGGGAAATACACCTAGATAATTGCATTGACATCAGTTGTGTGTTTGTATAATAAATATTGAGCTATAGCCAAGACCCAGGAGCTTAGTTTAGCATTTCTTGGTGGGAGGATTTTGTTGTCTTCACTCAGAGCCAGGATAGCTGTTTCCAGTCTTTATGCTAAGCTAAGCTAACACTTACTGGCTCCAGTTTCATATTTAACAGAAATATATGAGAGTGTCATGAATCTTCTCATCTAGCATTTTTCTTAAAATGTCAAGCTATGTTTTTATGATCTCAGCTCAAGTTTTAACTCATCATCCCCCTCTCTGTCCCTCCTCCCACCAATGGGAATTAAACGGAATATCCCTTTATTGGTAACACTTATAGTTTCTCTAAAGAGCACTCAGTAATATCTTTCCTCCTTCAGTGAGCGGATTACACCGTCCAGGAGCAAAAGCCAGCACAGGGAAATAAAAAAGTTACTATAAACACACACAGAGAGAGTTAGACAGTTATGCCACACAGCAGGGCTCCCGTCACAATGTGTAGGATGCACACAGTCTCACAGTGTGAATTTTAATTCTGATTTGATTGGAATTAAAGTGGTTTTAAGCCAGGAGTTAATGGGTTTAGACTGGCTCTAATCCTGGTTTAATGGAAGGCCTTGGTGGGCTGCTTGCCTCTTTCATCATCCTGGACTTCAGCCCATCATAATCCAAGTGGTGAATTAATCAACCACTTTAGGGTAAGTGGAGGATGAGAGTGTGTGGCTGTGTATGTGAGTTTTTTTTTTAAAGCACTGGAGAAATAAATACATGATCTAATAAGACTGTCTGTATGAATTTTTGGACCGATGTGGTCTTACAAGCATAGTTGGGTCATTCTTGACTTTCTTAGTTGTGTGTAAGGTGTGTGTGTGCATGAATGTGCGTGTGTGTGTGTGTATGCTTTCTCCACCGCACTCAACCGGGTACATGCTCGCTGGCTCATTCGCTCTCCATCCCTATGTAACTAGAGCCAGCCCTCCCCTGTCAAAAATAAAAATCATTTGTCCGCTGCACGAGTGTGTCCATTAAAAATGCATGGTGGAGGGAACTGGGGGCCGGGGGGAAGAAAGCTGATACTCGTCTCTCCGGAAGGGCATCAGAGTACCAAGGTGGACAAATGGCATCTAGAGAGACAGAGTGGGATGGAGAGGCAGAGTGAGGGTGAAGTCAATGGGTGAATATGTGGGTGTTGTGTTTTCCCCTCAGAGAGCTCACTCTTAACTTGCTGAAGAAACGTTCAACTTTTGGGGTCCAGTGAAAGTGCCTCTGATGGCTTCACACTGACCCTCACTTGCAGACATAGATATATTCAAAACATATAAAAACAAAAGATGCATCACAGTGTGAATTTAAGGTACGGATAATAGAGAAAATGCCACACTGTGCTGCCTTATTTAGCGAGTGACCCTCACAGGTGTTTTCCCCTCATAAAACTAGCAGCAAAGCTCCTAGTTCATAGTATTACTAATAAGTCTATTTTTCCCTCTGCTGTTTCAACTAGGAGTTTTTTTTTCTCAACGTTCAAGGCCTGGTCACACCAGGTTATGACACAGCAAAAGTCATGTACAAATTCATCAGGCATTCTTTTTCTCAGGATTGTCCATCATTTCAGTCAACACAGAGTTACTGAAGAGTGGAAAAAAACTCTCCAGCTATATAGCTAACTAGCAGGTTTGTTAGCCCAGTGGCTAATAGTCACACATTGTATTCAAAAGACATATTTGTACCATTGACTCCTGTTCAGTTACTGTCTGCAAACCACTCCTGTTTTGTGGAGCCCTGACAGAGGAAGCCAAATAAAAGTGGATGGTGACTTTTTGTTCCATCACAGGACAGTACTGCTGAGGCAGTTTGCTTTGCAAAAATTTCATTTCAGCTCATGAAAGTAGAACTCAACATGAAAAATTCACAAGGATTTAAATTGACCCCTCAAGTCAATCTCTTATCACAGAGACTTAATTGAAAAAAACTGCCATCAAATTTTGGTAGGTGTGTGACTGGGCCTTTGGCCTTTTCCTGTCACTGCAAATTGTAATCCACATCCACCGTAAGAAGAGACAGGGGAGTTGTTTGATTGCTATAAATATAAAATGTTGCAGACAGGAAATTTTGAGAGAAATACAGATGTAATATGAATGTTTTTCCTACAAAAAACCCTTTTTAGTATTTGACCTTTCAGTTGGGTTTTATTGAAACTGTGATACATTTTGGAACTGTGGCAACACCAGCGTAAGCATCAAAAATAGGCTGCAGAAATGGAAAGCCAAATAAAACATTGATAGATGTATGGTGATGAAAACCAAGGCCATTCCTGACTGCTTCCTCACTCTTTGAGTTGATGCCCTCTCTGCGCTGCTTTTTACTGCCTAAATCACAGAGTACTGAAGGATCAGTTAAAGATGCATTAGGTCACCTAATTGTACATGAAGTGAGGCAGCATGTGTGAACTTGTCTGCACGTATCAGCTGATGTTTTCCTATTACTGTAAAATTTGTGACATCTTTTTTTGAAAAAGGTTTTTAGTATTTAAGAGTGGTGTCATTTTCTGTTTTTCCTGCTTATATTAATGGGAAAATAAGATTTGAATTGAATTGAATTCAGCTGAACTTCAATCCCTCTGCTGTCCATTTAACAAGTGTGTTATTTTTTAGGCGTACTGTTGTGTGGTCTGTATCATTCCCCATCCTTAAACAGGAAAAATAAAGATTTGATTGATTCTAATGTCTTTCCTATTCTCCATATCTGTCAGTCTGTCAGTGCGGCGTAGTTTTTCACCTCTCAGAGCTGTCAGTGCAGATGACTGTGCTGTTGTGAATTGCGTCACTCTACTCACCAGATAAATCTTGTCAAAAGCACAGGTGTGCATGTGACTGTGTGTGAGAATCTATGAGTGTATAGAGACTAGTGGCGTCAAACTTGTGACCCGGTGTGTTAAACTCATTTAGAAAGTGGGTGTCCAGACCTGAATCTACTGTGTACTGTCTAACATAGTATAGCCCAGTTCTTGTATTCCTACATTTTGATTGATAAGGTTGAACTTAAGAACATTTTGTCTTTCTTCTCATATCTACATTTCTTTTCTTTCAGACCGACTCTTTCTATGTTTCACTCTGAACTTCTCTCTTCCTCTCTATTGGGACTCACTGTTTCTTTCCTTGGTCCTGTCCATCTGCTTCTTATAACACTGGGGCAGTCTGATCTGGTTTGCAGAAACCCCCTCTGAAAAATCAGACATTTATTCACATACAACCAAAATAGTCCCTTTTTTCATCAAAATAAGCCCACTAAAAAAAACTGTCTGAGCGCTGTTTCAATAGGGTGGTCAAATCTGGACCCAATTAAAATGGGGACCCCTAAATTTCCTTCACACCCAGCTTGAGGAAGACCCCAGATTAGAGGAATATTTTCCTTATTGCCGACTTTACTTTTTGCGGAATTCCATGGGATAATAATTGAGCCCATGTGTGCTTGGTATTCTGGGGTGTTACCATTTTGGTGGAGTGTGGATAAAAATGGCACGTTGTTACAGACATCAGGGCAGGCACAGTTTTGACAAATCCTTATTTTTTTTTCCCTCTTCCTCCTCTTCCTCATCTGGGTTTTCACCACAATCCTTGGATCATTGCTTGGAATTAATAGAAGAAGGGGATTTTTTCCTTTTTTTTTTCAAGTCTTGGTCAGATTTCCATATGGGGAAGAGGCGGAGGCTTAATTGAGATCAAATAAACAAAGTCACCTGTGAATGATTTCAGCTTATAATGAGACACATGTTCGCTTGTTCGCACGTGTGCACAAGGCCGTGGGCACCCATACGCACTTGCCACCTCGATTCGATGAGCACTAAAGCAGGTGTTTGTGTCACTCTCTTACTCAGTGAAATCCTGCTTGTACCATATGCCTCCACACAAACATACTGGCAGAACCTTCTTGTCTAAAACACATGCACGCACACAGACACAGACACCAAGGATTAGCCAGGGCTTCTCATAAACTCCATGACTCAACAGGGAGAGCTTGTGTTCTGCTCCCCTATGCAGTGACCCATCATCATCCTGCTCCCTTCTGGCTTTGTGAGTGCTCTGTTCTAACCAGGAATGAATAGCCACTTGTTAAATAAACTCAGGATGCTGCTTAGGTATCATAGTTGTCCGCACGGTATTATTCTAAGTGGTAATAATAAGAAAAGCATCAGGATTGTCTGACTCTCCACTATCCAGCAGACGGTTCTCTACCTGTGAGGTCTGTGGAGCACTGTGGGAGTTGGACTTTGATTCATGTCTTCCTAATTGTAATAGACCTGAATCCTCTAAAAACAACATGTGGATAATTCTTATGCACACACCGACATGCACGCACATGGGCACACACACACACACACACACGGACACACAGAGGCTTGTGTGCACTCACGCTCAGAAATACACACATACTCTGCACACAGGTAATTGTGCCCACCTGGGAAAACATCACTTAGTCGGGCGCCCTTCCTTCTACTAACACTGCTCTTACAGCATAGTGTGTGTGTATGTGTGTGAAAGAGTGACCTCCTTTACCCTTTGCTTGCTCTTTTGATCCCGAATTGCATTTGACGATCAACACTCCCCAAGCCTGAAACCATCCAATTACATTACTATATTTTATCAGCTTAGCAGTTCAAGGCTTTGAAGGAAATGGCTGTGCTTCTTTATGTAGCCCTAACAACCAATCATGTTGTCATGAAATTGACCATCCATCCTTAGACTCTGCTGCGACTCGGACAAAAGCACAGGAATTTGAATGTGCTTGTACTTACATGTACCTGTGCAAATGGCAAATAAACTCTCTAATCTAATCTAATCTAATCTGTGGTCTTTCAGATAGTTAGATAAATACTAAGTACTGTCTCACTTGTATTTTTGGACCCACAGGACTCTGAGTGCCATCTCCAGCTCCATGTATATTAGTGATTTTAATTACTGTAATGTAAGCACCAAAGCTGACAACCACCATGGTTTTCCTTCAAATTCCTTCACAGTCTGTTGAATGTGAAGTACAGCAGGCGACATAAATCTGTGTGTGCAAGCAACAACTTCAAGGCAAGAGACACAAACACCTCTTTGAGCTTATGTTTGGTTTCACTGTAAAATTTATCGTTTTCCACTTATGCGCTGTATAATGGCTTAGGAGGTTGAGGAGGATGGTTAAAAGCGCCCAAGCAGGATGGATATTCATTTGTTCTACTTGTCTGCCTAGCAGCTATGTGTTTGAGAGTATGAGCGAAGTCATGTTTTCTGAGCTTTGATGTGACTGTGATGAGTGGACAGGCTGTGACATCACTTTTACACATCATAATTTATGTTTAAGTGTTTTTCAAATGAAAAAAAATCATTATCTCATGTTATGAGCCCATATGCTGTAGGATTACATGATTCAAGGAATAGTTTGACATTTTGCTTTCTTGGTGAGAGTGATGATACAACTCTAATTTCTGTCAAATATGTTATATATGAAGCTAGAGCCAAATGAGAGCTAGCTTAGTTTAGCATAAAGGCTACAAAAGATCCACTTCCCAGCACCTTTAAGTCCAATAATCAACTCATGTTTGTTTTAAAATGCAAAAACCAAATCTTGCCATCTTGGGGTGAGTGAGCACATTTCGTTCTTTCTTGTTATTGTCTGACCTGACCCTTTAAGGCAAGTTTTAATGCAAAAGGCTGTTTTCTGAGACAAGCATGTGGGAGCCGGGGACAGAGAGTTGGCTCCATAGATGTCCCCAGCATTGACGTAAAAGCCAGGAGTCTTATGGCAGACACCTGCTGTGCTCCTTTTAATAATCACTAACTTGATGCCAACAATGACACACACACACACAAGTGTAAGCATGCCAATAAACATGGGTAGGTGATCTGGGCAGGCCCCAGCTATCTTTGGCATCTCCTCTGCTCTGGTGGCTGCTGTGCCAGGCTGCCCAGGCAGCGATGCCATCTGATACGAATTGACACCACTACCAGCTGTTCCCCAACCTCAGTCATGTTAGTATATGTGCCAATTTTTAAATGCATGATGAGCATGGAGCTTTACATCATTTAAAGCGGCACACTGATGTCCAGCACTTAACTGTATCTAATTTTTTAAAAAGCACCAGAGGCAAATTTGTCACAGCAGTCAGCACTCTTTCACCAAAACATTTAGTGTTGCAGACACTTCTCTGCTGTGATCCTTAACAACCTCCCGACCCCTAGCTCAGCTCCAGCTGTGCTCCATTTAGTTGCTGTATTCCATCATCCTTACAATATCCCTAAA